>NW_027112396.1:835135-856364 GCF_000696795.3 Halyomorpha halys | reverse complement strand
TGTTTCATTGACCGCACCCCCAACCATCTTCTCCTCATTTTTCATCCACGGCCAACTATCTCTCATAATTATTTATTATAATTGATAAATCAACCTGCCTCAAACAAGAAATTTATATTATATATAAAAGGAAATATAAATTTAATCCTCTTAAAATTAAGATTTTACGTTTCAGTGTATGCAAAAAAAACAAAAAAACATAATGAAATAAAATAAAAACTACTGTTTATGGCTTTTCTCAGATTTTTTCTTCTTCTTTTTTTTTTTTAATAGGTTTCGGCCCATTATTTCTATATTCTGGGCACCTTATGAATGTTAAAGAGTTTTTGACTTTGGCCCATTATAACAAATACATTTTTACCAAACAAATATCATCTGAAGCGCTAAGTTGTTTCAAACAATTTTGATGAAACATACCAACATATGATGAAAATGATTTTTCTAATAGTAGAAAAACAAAGCAAACGTTGATGATAGTGATTTTTTTTTACTCATTAAATAATTTTAAACAAAAAACAACAATTAGTTCATTTTTGGGTACTGTGTAATTTTTTTTTGATAAAAAATTATAAATTTATTATGTTATGATGGTATTAAGTTTTTATATTTGTTTTTGTGATGTTTATATTTATATTTCATCTATTTTTCTTGAGTTATTGCGATTATATACATACGAATGTATGTATGTTTAAAATTACTTTCATGCTTTTTAAAAAAGATTTTTATGCTTATTTAATTTTATTTTACAATAATTTGCTTTTTATTGTTTTATATAATCTATATGATTTTATTATTTTATTTCAGTTTCATCATATCTTTTTATTCTTGTTTCATTCAATGAGTACTCTATTATATTATATATTAGAACTTTTGTCTAGTAGTCACTATAAATAAATATATTTCCTTTTAGAACGTGATGAAAATACCTTTTGGTGGATTTTGGAGCAGATATTTTCAATGAAATATGTTCAAAGATGATATAATAAAAATAGTAACTATTTTATTTGATTATTATTATACAAGCTTATTTTGAAATAAATAAAGAATATTACATAGAGTGCGTTCTGTTTTAAAATATCCTTCTAAACCTTAATCACTGGGATTTTGAAAGCCTTTTATTACAGTAAAGATATAAGGCTAATAACATTTAAATATCCTCTTGAAATGTAATCAAATTTGCCTATCATCGATATTTATATAATATCGATATACTATCCCTTAATACGTCCTTATCTACCTATATATGGTTATCTAGTAATCGATATGGCTTAACAGCATTTTTTTTTTACTAATAACACAAATTTGATATTTCTTTTTATAGTTATCTCTCTATTATATGAAAAAGTATTTAATGAACGCCGTGTAAGTAGAACTGATAGTGAACGTATTTTGAGAAAAAAGAAAGAAAAAACAAATGATTAATACGTACGAAAGACAGAATTGAATAAACAAGATAATTGTTGAAAACCTACTATTATATAACTAATAATAAATATAACTATTATACTGTAACTAATTTGACTGTGATTAAAAGTTTTAATTTAATATGAAGAATTGTCAAAATATTAAAATTATTGACCTGGGCAGAATAGCCAGCATAAGGTTTTTTTTTTTAATTTTATGGTTCTAAATTTTTATTTAAGATTTACATTGAGGATGGCCGAATTGGCCGAAGCGTAGGACTTATAAAGAACTATAGATTGTTTTGAGATTTAAATTGGATAGAATTTATTTTATTTAAAATATAATTATATCGTTTAATTAGATAAAATTTTATCCATTTGAGTCTCAAAACATATTTATTCACTTTATAAGTCCAACGTTTTGGCCATCTTCAGGAACAATTTAGAACTATACAATTTTAGAACTAAATCATACAGGCTATTCTGCCCAGGTCAATCCAATAAATTACTCTAATTAGTAAACTTTTACATTAAATTTTTTTTTTAATAATTTATTTTTGATATTTACAACTGTATACATATATACACATCAAGTAAATTTGCTGTAAGTGATATTATGACATGATAAAAACATGTTGAGAATCTACCCATTAATAGAACTCCAAAAACATTTCTAAAGGAGAAGATCTTGAGGCCATCTTCTTTTCAGTCGTCTAGGAGGATTATTAGGTAGTGAAGGAGAAGCCAGGTTAGAAACGAGTTGGTTTGGGTGGTTGGGAAGTTTATTATGGAAGGATTGGTATCTGGTTCTGGCCAAATCGGCAACGTAGGGGACATTGAGGTCCTGATGGATGATTTGATTTGTGACAAAGTAAGGAGCATTAAGGATTTTACGAAGGATTTTGGACTGTAAGGATTGGATTTGAGAGGAATTAGATGGTTTAGTGGAGCCCCATAGCTCAACTCCGTTTGTCCAAATAGGCCTTATAATAGTCATGTAGATCAGTCTTTTGTAATGGATTGGAAGTTTGGACCGTTTGTCTAGTAAATGTTGTAATAGTCGGAATCGACGAGCAGTTTCCTGTCTTTTCAGTCTTGTATGAGGATTCCATGTCAGTCGTTTGTCGAGATGTAGTCCTAAGTAACGGATCTGTTCAACAGGAATGAGTGAGGTATTATTAAGAGATACTGTAGGGCAAGACGAAGGTTTACGTCGAAGGGTAAATGTGATTTGGTGGGATTTATTGGAATTTATTTTAATCCACCAGTTTTGGCACCATTCTTCGAGGGTGGTGATGTGGGATTGGGATACAATGGAAGGATCATTATTCACTGATTATAGGCATGTGTCATCGGCATACGTGGTGAGAATAGTGTCAGGATGGGTTGGGATGTCAGCTGTAAAAACTGTATAAAGGATAGGACCAAGGATACTACCCTGAGATACACCAGCAGACTGAGGAAACAGGGATGAATAAGTGCTGTTGTGATTTACTTGAAATAACCTGTCTGAGAGATAAGAACGAATAATGAGATAATATGTAGGGGATAGAAATTTACGGATCTTGTATAGCAGTTCTGGGTGGCAGACTCGATCAAAAGCCTACATTAAATTAAAAATTAAAATAATTTATCACAGTCACCTTCTTAGTTAAAAATTTATTACATAATTGTTGTGATAAATAATTTTAATTTTTAATTTAATGTGAAAATTGACTAATTAGGATAATTTATTGGATTGATCCGCGCTGAATAGCCTGCATGAAGTGTTTTAAAATGATTTAGTTCTAAAATTGTATTAAGATTGACCCTGAGGTGGCCGAAACGTTGGAATTATAGTGAATAGATATGTTTCGAGGCTAAAATATTATTTAATTAAACAATATTAACCAGTCTCAAGAAAGTGTTAAGATTATAAATAAAATAATTATATCAGTTAAAGCTTTTTTTAATGTATCAGTAGGAATTAAAATTTTTATCTATAACCCAAACAGAAAATTTTTCTATACTGATGCAAGTTTTATTTATTCAAACTTACAAGTGAATGAACTAAAAAAAATCAAGTAGTAAGTTTGATGAGAATTATAATAATTTAAACAGATTTTTAAGTAATTTTTTTTTTGTTCTATAACTGAATTTTAAACAGAGCCACTTGTTATAACGAAGAATAGTAGCGGCGTTGTGCAGAATAAGGTCACTGCATTACAGAGAACAACAGTACAACGATAGTAAGTATTTTACTGCACTCTGGCTGGAGTCATCCGAGAAGAATAAAAAAAAAGTAATATTTAAAAACAATGAAATTGTGAATTAAGGGTCTCAGAACAAGAAGAATATTCCATTTAAAGGTATGTAAGTTTACTCTTTGCTTAGGAAATATCCACGTCTAAAGATTTTCGTTGTTATGAATTACTTAGTTTATAATAAATGAATTAATATATGTTCCAACTACTTTATTATAATGTAAACATTAACATTCATCAAATTTTATCCTTGTATAGTCTCAGCACTTTTTATTACTTCAATAGTCCAACGTTTCGGCCATCTCGGCCATCCCCAAAGACAATCTTCAAGTATAAATTCTCACCTCACATAAAATTTTAAAAATCTTTTTGCAGGCTATTTTGCGCAGGTCATTTATTTTTAGTCAAACACACCCACTTTTTTTAAAAAAATTCAATAGTTTTTAAAATTTTTAATTTTTAATTAATTCACACTATCAATACTATATAAACAAAACGAATTTATATTTGAAGATTGTTCTTGGGGATGGCCGAGATGGCCGAAACGTTGGACTATTGATGTAATAAAAAGTGTTGAGACTATACAAGGATAAAATTTGATTCAATTAATAAATAATTACCAGTATCAAGAAATTGAAAAAAAATTATATTTAAATTAACATTCATATTAAATTTTATTTTATTTCGATAATACATTAATTCTAACCTTAAAAAACGTCTCATCTCAGTGTCCATTGTTTGGACTTTGTTGATGTTGATAAAGACTGCACCTCCCTGACATACGGACACATTTTGAACCAAATAAAACCCTCATAATACTTTCTTCTTTTCTCTCGTTCTTCATTTCAGAAGCCTACTTTCCTATCCCCATACTTAATTTAATTATGTTTTATATTTACTATCCTTCCTTTTTCTTTTATATTTATGTATCTTACTTTTAATTTATATTCATATGTTACCAGCTTAAGTATACTTCCATTTATTACTATATTATTAATTTTTCTATTATATAATTTACATACCTTTGTATATTCATTTGGTATATTGTCTTTCTTTATCATTTATATGTATTGTATTCCAATTTTTTCTTCTTTGTTTTATATTCGTGTAAATTTTAATTTTTTTTTATTTATTTTTGTTTTTATATTATCATTTATTATTACCTAATGTTAATACTCTTTTCTAAACTGTTTACTTTAAAATTATTTTATTAAAATAAATAATTTAAATTCTATCCATTATAGTCTCAAAACCTTTTATTTCTCTTATAAGTCCGACGTTTCGGCCAATCCGGCCATCTTCAGGGACAATCTTAATACAACTTTGAAATTATATAATTTAAAAACTCTTAACTCCATGCAGGCTATTCTGCCCAGGTCAAAACATCAATTTCTAATTAGTCAATATTCACTTAAAACAAAATCAAAATCATTTATCACAACCAAACGTTGTTATAAAGTGCATCAAAATGTTTGGAGTTTAGAGTTTTTAAATTATATAATTTTAAAGTTGTATTAAGATTGTCCCTGAAGATGGCCGAAACGTCGGACTTATAAGAGAAATAAAGGTTTTTGAGACTATAATGGATAGAATTTAAATTATTTATTTTAAAAAAATTTACCAGTCTCAAGAAATTGTTAAGATTATAAATTATTTAAAATTATTTTCAAATGTAACGTACTTTACTGCCATCCCCACTCCTCCCAATACAAACGGTTCACTCTGACTTCTGTCAAAACAGGTATGAATTCTGTCTCGTTCATTTTCTTCCTTTATTCCTGATTTTATTTTTATTCCCCTTTTTCATCTCTTAGTTTGTACTTTCATTTATATTTCTTCTTTTTATCTATTACTACTTCCGTTTTCATTTGTTTATATACCTTTTATTTTTCTTATTTATTTTTACGTTTCATTTTATACCCTTGTAGTTTTCCATTTATTATTTTACTTATGTGAAGTGTTTGTACATTTCTTGACCCAGACGAAGTCCTGCAACGTGGGGCGAAACATTGGCTCATTAAAATAGTTGTTACTATTTAAGTTTTTGTTTTTTTGACCGCGCCCGGACCATATTCCATTTATTAATAAATGTTATTTAAATTGGTTACCTTGAGTATTTTCTGCTATAACTGCAGTGGCCCAACATACTTGATGTGTGTTATTGTTTCCCAACTGTCTAACTTCGTAAAGAATTAAATTCGTCGACCGAGCTTCCATAGACGTTTTGTTTAATGTAACTACAATTAAAAAAAATCCAGTTGTGTTAGATCTAGAGAATCTATTACACATATCTCGTTTCGTTCGGCCTCTGCTGCTGTGGTAGAAGGATGCCAATCCTATCTTAATGCTTAAGGTAACCAATTAAAATAAAATTTAATATGAATGTTAATATTTACATTTCAATAATAATGTAGTTGTAACAAGTTTATAATTTATTCATAATCCACTAAGTGTTAATTGTATTGAGCCGCAGTAAAGACTTTCCTCCTATCGGGTAGACAATGTGCTAGTGGATAATATTTGTTAGTTAAAAAAAACTAAAATCTGTGCTTGTACTAGACCAACGGTTGTGCAAGGAGGTGCCCACTTTATAAGGTTGGTGAACCCCTGAGGGCTTCCAAACTGGGCTAACTCACGGCTACAGTGGAAAAAAATTATCCGTCTCAGCTGGATTCAAACCCGAGTCCTTGGAGCTAGTAGCAAAGTGCCTTACCATGAGCTACCCTTAGAAGAAACAACTCTACAGTAAAAAAGATAGATCTTCACTGACTTGATAAAAAAAAAATCTTGATGAAGTTGGACTCTTATTTTTTCCAAAGATGATTAATAAGACCTGAAACTTCTCTTGACTCTTCTCACGTTCCAAGTTCTGTCTTTTCAACTTGGGCTCTTGCATCTTTCTCATGTCAGGAGTTTTTAATTCCATCTGCCATTTTAAGTAAGACCTTTACACCACGTTAACTTTGAATAAATATAATTGTAAAAGAGCCAAGAGGAGAAAAAAACCAGTTATTTCACCACAATTTTGTATTCCTTTAATGAAAAATATGTATAATTACTTGTAAAAATTGATGAGTCAACCTAGTATAACCTATATATTTATAGGTAATGAGAATAAAATATGGTGACTGTTTTAAAACGTTAACATTTTTTTTTCGGAGCTTCCTATTTTTAAAATTATCAAAAACGCTAAAAAACCTAATACAACATCATTTAAAGAAGAGTAAATTTGCTAAAATATGAGCTCTAATAGAGCTATTTTTGTTTTGTATTCTCAAGATATAGCTTTTTAAAAAGCAACTTTTCATAAAATAACAGTAGTTAGTGAATTTATTTTGAGTTCTGGAATACATCTATACGTCTTGCGGTTCCTGAGTAATACTTTTTCATTAGTCAACTTTTTTGTACGAACAGCTAGAAATCAACATTTTGTGAATGTTTGTCGAATATCATGAAAATGACTACTCCTACGAACATAAACGTGACAATTTACTTTATAGTACCTTAAATTATCTTTAATTTGGATGCTAATAGACATTCATACGTCAAATGGTTATTGAGATATAGATTTCTCAATTATTTGTAATTATTTTTTTATGTATATTTGTAAAAAATCGTCCTCTATTATTAATATCATAAAAAAATATAATTTGTAATGTAGGGATAGTTAGGAAGTCACGGATATATAAAGTAATTACAAATTAAAAATACAATAAAACAACTTTATTGTATAAATTTTACTGTAAAAACAAACTTAAGAACTTATACAGTCATACTATTTAAAATGAAAGGCTCAAGTTATAGGGATCACCAATGTATGTAAATATAAGACAGAATGAAACATTACATAATAAAAAAAAAACTACTTAAAATTATTAGTAACATTTTTTTTAAAAATAAAAATTATTAAAGTTACTTTGCCTTTAAAGTATTGACAATACAATTAGTCAATGAGCCCAAGAGGAGAAAAAAGTAAGTTACTTCAACCCAATTTGTAACTTTAATGAAAACTATGTATAATTACTTGTCAAAATTAATGAGTCTGCCAAGTATAGGTAGGGAGAATAAAAAATGGCGGCTATTTCAAAACCTTAAAAAAGCATTAATTTTTCATTCGGAGTTCTGTATCTTAAAAAGTACCAACAACACTAGAAAATCTAAGAGAACATTATTTAAAGAAGAGTAAATTTGCTAAAATATGAGCCATAATTGATCTATTTATGTCCAATATTTCTCGAGATATAACTTTTTAAAAAGCAACATTTCATAAAAGTGTACTGAAATATCAGTAGTTGTTAAATTTATTTTGAGAAATCTATAACTAAGGAACTATGTGACTTACAGCTGTTTATTAGCAATCAAGGTAAAGCTAGTTTAATGGATTATAACGTAGTTTATGACCTTTACCTTCGTAGGGGTAGTAGTTTTCATGATATTTGCTAAAATATATTGATTTATAGTTATTCGGACAATAAGTTTAATTTATGTAAAACTTAATTTCAGAAATCATTGGACGTACAGATGTCTGCCAGTACTCAAATTAAAGCTAGTTAAATTTACTATATAATATTTTAAACTTTTATCTTTGTAGGAGTAGTAGTTTTTATGATATTTGACAAAATAAACTCACAGAATATTAATTTATTGTTGTTCGTATAAACTGTTGGATTTTTGTAAAAATATATCTTTAGATCCATGAGACGCACATATGTCTGCCAACACTCAAAATAAGGGAAATTTAACTTACCATAAAGTAGATTATTACACTTATCTTCATAGGGGTAGTAATTTTTATGATATTCATATATGAATATAAATTCGGCAAATGCAAATTTTTCCCAACAACTATAAATAAATTTGTTTTAGGAAATATCATGACAACTTCTACTACTACGAAGAAAAACATATGTAGCTTTCTAAATTCTCCTGTCAATACTTTATTTTCAAAAACCTTAAGGCCTGTTCTTTCCTTAGTTTAGGAGGACACTTTTTGCATCCATTAAGCACAATAGAAAAGATAGAGGGCGCCAGCTAAGCAACTTAGAAATTGAAAAATAACTACAATTCTAGTTGTTCGTATAAAATTTTGGATTTTTGAAAAAATATATCTCTAGACCCATAAGACGCACATATCGCACTAGTATTTCCAAAGTGATACAACTCATAAATCGGTGTTTTTGAGTTATGACTATGAAAGAAATTGGTAAATATATCTTTATGAATCATCAAAACTGTATCAACCTAGTTTCAGAGCTTGTCCGCCAGAGGGCACTTGTGTCACTCTTGCTACCCCCCCTCCATAGGCAAGAGTGTCACATTGTCAGTTGTCTTGAATTTTGAGTTGAGTCAATCTAGAAATACTAGTGCAATATGTCTGCCAGCGCTCAAAACAAAGGACATTTAACTAATCTTCGTAGGTGTAGTATTTTTTATGATATTCGCCTATGAATATAAATTTGGCAAATAAAAATTTGTACGAACAGGGGAAGAGAGAAATACTTTATTTATCTATGCTGCCTAAATACATTCGGTTGCTATATCACACAGCATACTTATCAATCCGTAATCGGACATATATAAATTACACATACATGGTATAATCAGATATAAAGAGATATAATAAACAATTTTTAGAAATTGAAAAATAACAAGCATTTCCCGCCTCTAACCTAGCTTTTATTTCCTCGTCAATTTCGTTTTTTCTAGTTACCGTAGGACCTGAATACAGTACTAGGTTGTAGGGAGATAGTCAGGGTCTCAGAAAGATTAATAGTAGAAGTCAACTATTTATTTTTAATCAACGTTTCAGCCCTCTTTGCAGGCCTTCGTGAGGGCTGTCAGATTGAACAAAGATGACAGCTGAATTGAGTTCCTATAATCTGCTTTATACGGTCAATAAATACTTTACCCTGTCTACTTACTACAGGAGATTCATGGCGCAAGTTTAAAATACCACTACTCCATTAGATAAATAATTATGTTTCAAATTGATTACTTGCTTTTTGATAACGAAAACGAAATCTCTAACTTTTTACCAATCTGACTAAATTTTTTATCGAGTGTATTTCCCGGCCACGAAAAGTTGTGTTTATCATTAAAATCATTACTCATCCAAGGTTGTTCCGACTGAGCAAACACTTTTGTGGTATTTTGTAACAGAAACCAAAGAAACCACATCTTGGTAAAACTACATAGTTGACACCATATAGTACAAGAGCCAATAGGAGAAAAAAGTCAGTTGTTTCACCCCAATTTTTGATTACTTTAATGAAAACTATGCATAATTACTAGTAAAAACTGATGAGTCTGCCAAGTATAGGTAGGGGGAATAAAAGATGGGGGCTGATTCAAAACGTTAAACATAATTAATTTTTTCGTTCGTAGCTCTAGAAAACCTAATAGTTTTACATAATTTAAAGTAGAGTACATTTGCTAAAATATGAGCCCTAATATAGCTTTTTAAAAAGCAAAATTTCATAAAAATGTACAGAAAGTACTGAAAGATCAGTATTTGGTGAGTTTATTTTGAAAAATCTATATTTTAAAAACCATTTGACGTACAGATGTCTATTAGCACTCAAATCAAAGCTAGTTTAATTGGCTATAAAGTAGTTTATCTTTAATGACGTTTATCGTAGTAGTAGTTTTTATGATATTTTCTAAAATAAAAGCACTTTATAGTAAGTTAAATTTCCTTTATTTTGAGTGCTGACAGACATATGTGAATCTAGAGATATGGGTCTAGAGATATATTTTTCAAAAATCAAGCATTTTATAGGAATAACTAGAAATTAACATTTTGTGAGTTTATTTTGTCAAATATCATAAAAACTACTACTCCTACAAAGATAAACATAATTAACTATTTTGTAGTAAATTTAACAAGTTTTAATTTGAGTATTGGCAGACATCTGTACGTCCAATGGTTTCTGAAACGAAGTTTTCATAAATCAAACTTATTGTTTGAACAACTATAAATCAATTTATTTTAGCATATATCATGAAAACTACTATTCATACGAAGGTATAGGTCATAAACTACCTTATAGCTTTAGTTATTAAACTAGCTTTAATTTGATTGCTAATAGACATATGTACGTCGAATGGTTTTTGAGATATAGACTTCTCAAAATAAATTAACTGATATTTCAGCAAATTTACTCTTCTTTAAATAAGGTTCTTTTAGATTTTCTAGTGTGTTTAAGATATAGAGCTCAGAATAAAAAATTATTGTTTTATAGGGTTTTGAAAAAACCGCCATTTTTATTCTCCCTATCTATACTTGGCAGACTCATCGATTTAAACTAGTAAATATACATAATTTTCATTGAAGTAATGGAAAGTTGAGGTGAGATAACTGACATTTTTTCTTCCCGGCTCTTGTACTATAACTGTCTGGAACTGAATGGAGCATGGGCAGTATATTCCGTTTTTATATTTCTAGCAGTGACAAATCTAATGGAAATCTCTCGCCAACTGATTGATTGCTGGGATGGATGTGGTGTTCTTTATTGTTTTCATAGTATTGTACATTGAATTTTATTGTTTATGACCTGAACGGTTTTCGTTTGCCTCACGATTCAGTCACTAAAGAGTAGACAACAAAGGTAGATTATTCATCATTTTATCAATCTATAAAAATTATTCATAGCCATACTTCTTTACAGTCATCATGAAACATTCATAATTGCGCAAAAAGCGACGTAGTTCCTTAATCCAACAAGGTAATACTCAAACCTAATATAAAATAACCCGAGTTATCATTCGTCACTGATCGCATAGAATCACCAGAGGAAGGGAATGGGTAAGTTGCTGTTAATATATCGATGAGACTTACCCGAACTTGAAGAAGGCAGTCTGCGTGAGGCCAGTGAGTGCCGTGGCGGCGGCCAGGACGAAGGTGGTCAGGCCGAAGGTGGCGTGTAGGGGGACCAGAGAGGCCCGGAAGCCCGCCGTCGAGTTGTCGCAGCACAACAGCAGCAGGAAACTGAAGAATCCCACAACGAACTGGAAGAAAAGGAAATGGTAGACATTATTAGAATAAGTATAACACATTAAAACTAAATCACAAATTTATGAAATAATAATGGTTTAGGCACCCGAAGGTTAGATACCAACACCACTAGTCGTTCTTTACATACATCTTTCCAGTGACGCCCCTCGAAACCCAAATTCACTAAATCAGTTTTAACGTAATCCTCCCATCTAGGTTTCGGTCTATCCCTCGAACGTTTACCTGTCGGTTACTGGTAAGGGTGGGGGGAAACAAGTCCAGCAAGTAGGGCTATTTGTTTTGCCATACCCGTCGGTTAAGAGTTTTTTATTATTTTATTTTTATACCAGATCGGCCTGGTGGGCCTTACATGGTTGATATAACTTATATTATATATATTTTTTTAACAATTGATTATGAGGAGGTATAGCCATACAAATGACACCCCTAACTATACACAATGTTCTTATTAAAAGAAAAAAAAAAAATAAATAGATATGAATAATGCTTCTTAATAAAAGAGGAAAGAAAAATTAATAACAAAAATAATGATATTGGTATCATTACAAATAATAATAATAATTTTTGAGTTGCAATTTTTCAATATTCAAGCTAATCAACCATTTAGTGAAACATTGTTCTAAATCATTAAGGTGACTTTGCAAAGTGTTTCTAGCTGTTATTATGTCATCATGTTGAGAGAACACAGTTGTATCATCAGCGAACATAGTTATGGAGGTGTGTGTGGACTGGACGATGTCGTGAAGGTAAAAGTTGAACAAAATGGGAGAAAGGACTGAACCTTGTGGAGTACCGGCATGGATTTGTCTAAGGGTTGAATTTTTTTTATTAATTCTGACTGAAAATATTCTACCATTGAGGAATGAGCTCAGAATATTGTATAGATATTTTGGAGGGCCTGCTTTCTTTAGTTTATATAGGAGTTATGACTATGAAAGAAATTGGTAAATATATCTTTATGAATCATCAAAACTGTATCAACCTAGCTTCAGAGCTTGTCCGCCTGAGGGCACTTGTGTCGCTCTTGCTGCCTTAATGCTATTCCCCCTCCATAGTCAGTTAGTCTTGAATTTTGAGTTGTGTCACTTTAGAAACACAATTTTCACAACACAGATTTCTTCAAAGTTTAAATCATCGAATTATAAAATGTTCTCGTTATATATTAAATAAATCAAATGGTATCCTAGTTTAGTATCAACAGTCTTTTATTATAACAGAGTCCTAATCTGTTGAAGGTAGGTTCTGTTTTATGTGATAGATGTAAGTGAAAAAGGAGAAGTTTTGTTTGTATAAATGGATTTTTAAACTTAATATACAAGAAAAGTTATGTAAGTAATCAATTTAAAAACAGAAATTTTATAATGTTATTTTAATATTTAATTTATTTTAAAGATGTGACATGGGCAATTAGCCTGCAAATTGATATTAAAAACAATAACATCGATACTGAAGGTATGGCCAAATAAATCAGTGTGTAGTTAAGGAAATAATATAATTGTTATAAAAACAAAATTTTTTTATAGGTTGTCTCCTTGAGAATGGCCTGAGGGCCGAAACGTTAAAAAAACTAGAAAAAAAGGAGAGTTAAATGGATCATAATTGTGTATATTAATTATAAAATAAACCACTCTTAAACAATCATATAATGAATAATTAAACAAATATTTTTTTGTTTATTTGTGTTTTTTTGGTGACTGCACCCCTAACCATTAATCTACGGTCAACTATCTACAGCTCATAATATAACATTTTAAATTTCTGATCTGTACTAGATTGTTTATTTAATCCATATTAAAAAATCAATATTGAAGAAAGGACTATGTTGCCATACATAATACTCTACAACGTCAAAAACGCAGCACCTATTCAGGGCATTTTCTGACTTCCACTATATACATTGCCTTCCTTAAAAATTAAGTATGATACTAAAAATTTAATATATTACTATATTACATTAAACTATAATATAAATAAATTCAACAAAAAAGTTAAATAAGAGTTTAGTGAGTGAATTTAAACTCAACAATGATTCCATGCAAGACTTCTGTAATAATGAGGAACGAAGTAAGGGAGCAGGCAATTCTAACTTTACTGAAATGGATATTGAAGTTGGCTTCATAACCAACTCCTTTTCAACTTTCTGCGGTTGTATGAGTTCTCTCGCTCTCGAATTCTGTATTGCAGGTAGACATTATGTATGTATGGTGTTTCCACTATGTATCTACTTCGTCATAATTTCTTCAATTTTTGGAAATTTCATTTGATTTTCTCTGAATTAAACGGACATACATAATTAACTCTTGTTAATAAAGTTCTTCCAACGAAACCTAAACAGTTAACTAAATATATAGAGAGGGAATTCCGATTATTATACAGATGATACAATATGCCTGAATTTAAAATAAATTTATATCCCTCGGGATCGAGAAGAAACAACTCTACAGTTAAGATGAATTATCTTCCGACTGGTTAAAAAAAAAAATTCTGATGAAGTTGGACCCTCATTTTCTCTAAGGTGATTAATAAGACTTGAAACTTCTCAACCTTACTAAGTTCTGTCTCTTCAACTTTGCATCTTTTTCCTGTCAGGAGTTTTTAATTCCATCTGCCCTCTTAAGTAAGACTTCTGCTCCACGTTAACTTCGAATAAATATAATAGTACAAGAAGAAAAAAGGCAGTTATTTCACTCCAATTTTTTATTACTTTAATGAAAACTATGTAAAATTACTACTCAAAATTAATGAGTCTGCCAAGTATCTTTCGGAGCTCCATATCTTTAAAATTATACAAAAATCCAAGATAACGTCATTCGAAGAAGAGTAAATATGCTAATATATGAGCCCTAATAGAGCTATTTACGTAAATAGGGCAAGATATGTAATTAATGCAAGAAAATCGACGTGATATCTGAAGCGTTCTTCGGGTTATAGAATATTTGTATGTCGACATAATTCTTTTATAATTATTGGTTTTTTAAGATAGATTAAATGAACAATCCTTTAGAGGTCAGAAAGTCTATATATTCTACATCGTGAAAAAAAAATTTAAGTGCCTCTAAACGGTCAATGAAATGATATTCATAAGATGTGGTTTATTTTTTAACCCACATATGTTAGAATGGAACTTCATGCAGACGTCGTCATCATCCGTAGATCTCTGCAGAACATTAGGACTGCTTTCGAAGCAATAAGGATGGGCCTGCATATTAATGGGGAAAAAACCAAGATTATGTTGTTGGGTTAGAAGCCAACAGAGGCAGAGTCGTCTTGTAATGGGCCCCTATAATTTCGAAGTGGTAAGAAGTTTTTCTTACCTTGGCTCTATTATCAAAGAGAACCAGGCTGAAGAAAAAGAAGAAGCTAAAAGCAGAATTGCTACTGAAAATAGAGCCTATTTCTCCATTGTAAGCCTAATGAAAAGCGAACTTGTTAGCCGTACCACCAAGTTCACCCTGTACGAAACGTTAATAAGGCCAGTCGTCACATACGATGGAGAAACTTGGACCCTAAGAAATAAAAGCATTAATCTGCTAGACAGGTTTGAAGAGTAATTCTGAGGATAATCTTAGGGCCCGTATGGGAGAATGGTAAATGGTGAAGAAGAAAAATGGTGAACTTTTTGGGCTCTATAAGGAATGTAGCATCTCCTCGTACATAAGAGTACAGAGGCTTAAATGCTTGGCCATGCAATGAGGATGAGTGAGAAAAAAGTGGCTCATAAACTGCACAGTAACGTTCCAGATGGTTTCGGCAGCGTGGTAGGCCGAAGGGCCGATGGAGGGGTGCTGTGAGGCGGGATCTGCGACAACTGAGAATTCCAGTTACCTGCTGGATGAGATCCCGAATAAACTACTCAATAAGCGACTACATGGAACACGGCCGAGAGGTTGGATGGTCTTGAAGAAGATTCGGGGACCCTGCTTGGAGTGAGGAAGTGGAAAGCTGTTGGTGGAAGCCAGAGCCCAATAATGGGTTGTCGCACTGATTGAAGAAATTGAGGAACCTCAAGAAACCTTTTTTTTTTTTTTTAATAATTTATTTATTGATATTTACAACTGTATACACATATATACAACAAGTAAATTTGCTGTAGGTGACATAGTGATATGATAAAAACATGTGGAGAATCTACCCACTGATAGAACTTCAATAACATTTCTAGAGAAGAAGATCTCGAGGCCATCTTCTTTTCAGACGCCTAGGAGGATTATTAGGTAATGAAGGAGAAGCCAGGTTAGAAACAAGTGGATGTGGGTGGTTAAGAAGTTTATTATGGAAGGAACGGTATCTGGTTCTGGCCAAATCGGCAACATATGGAATATCGAGGTCCTGATGGATGACTTGATTTGTGACAAAGTAAGGAGCATTAAGGATTTTACGAAGGATTTCGGACTGTAAGGATTGGATTGTGGAGGAATTTGATGGTTTAGTGGACCCCCAATGCTCAACTCCGTATGTCCAGATAGGCCTTATAATAGTCATGTAGATCAGTCTTTTGTACTGGATTGGCAATTTAGACCGTTTGTAAAGTAAATGTTGCAATAGTCGGAATCTACGAGCAGTTTCTTGTCTTTTTAGTCTTGTATGAGGATTCCATTTCAGTCGTTTGTCGAGATGTAGTCCTAAGTAACGGATCTGTTCGACAGGAATAAGTTGGGTATTATTAAAGGATATTGTAGGGGAAGAGGTCATGGGTAAATGTGATTTGGTGGGATTTATTGGAATTTATTAAATTTTTTGGAATTTATTTATTTAATTCTCCAGTTTTGGCACTATTCTTCATGGGTGGTGATGTGGGATTGGAGGATTTGGGATGCAATGTAAGGATCATTGTTCACTGACAATAGACATGTGTCATCGGCATACGTGGTGAGGATTGTGTTAGGATGTCAGCTGTGAAAACTGTATAAAGAATAGGACCAAGGATACTACCCTGAGGTACACCAGCAGACTGACGGAATAGAGATGAATAAGCGCCGTTGTAATTTACTTTAAATAATCTGTCGGAGAGATAAGAACGGATAATGAGTATGTATATAAGTATGTAGGGGCTAGGAATTTACGGATCTTGTATAGCAGTCCTGGGTGCCAGACTCGATCAAAAGCCTGTTCTACATCAAGAAAGACTCCCGATCAGTACATTCCACGCTCCAATGAAGACGAGATAACATTAACCACACGATGACATTGCAGGATAGGGGAGTGGGATGTTCGGAAACCAAACTGGTTATCTGGGATTATGTGATTGGAATCAAGGACAGGGTACAGATGTTTTAAGATGAGTTTCTCAAGGATTTTGCCCATGATAGGTAACAAAGCGATAGGACGGTAGGAGGATGGGTATTCAGGCGGCTTTTGAGGTTTGGGAATCATTTTGATATGGATAATTTCCATGGGTCATCAAGATACCTTAAAATACGAATTTTTACAGTGACAGGGAAACAAAATTAAAAAAAAATTATCATATCAAAATAATAATTATTGCCTTCTCAGGTCTTCAGTTTTTTCGAAAATCACTAAAATAGCGATAGCTTTAACTTGTGGACGTAGAGTTGTAAGTGAAACTTGAGTGAAATGCTAATTTTTCACATTTTAATAAACCAGTATAAACTCTGTGAAAAAAAAAATTTGGTTGGTTGCTCTAAAAAGGGATTTTAATTTCAAAATATTTTATCAGGACCAGAAATACAGTTACCAACACACAAAAATACACTTCAGGGCCAGAAATACAGTCATCCACGATGAATTCCAACGTCACTCTGTGCCGGAGTACATTGGCCGGAGGCACATCAAATTTTTTGATGGGCTAAATGCTTGCATCAACCCGCTGTTCAGGGAAATTGCCCCTCCACTAACATCTGGGAGGTGGCAAGTCCTCCTGGTAGATGCTCTCGCCAAAGGAAGAGGTTTGGGCTCTGTAGTATAAACCTACTACAACCACCACTAGCAAAGCGGACCCTCCCCTCTCACCATATTACTGAGGCGCAATTGGCGCCCGCGACACTTCCCACACAATGTACACCAACAAATACACCTTAAAATACCTTCAGGTAACAAAAGGAACCATCTTTCTCTTTTTCGTTACATATTTATATTGAACTTACTAAAAAAAAACAACAACATATTTTATGCCATATTTACAAAAAAAAAATACTCAATTATTCGTTTTACAATTACCTGTATGGCGAAGAGCCCCATAGTGACCAGACCCATCCATGAGTGGATGCTGTAGAAGTTGGTGATTGGAGGATCACTGAGGTTGTGATGGTCGAGTACGGCCATGAACCCGAGGACTATGCAGGGGATGGCCAAAGCGTGGAATATCGTGTGCAGCAGCTTCACGTAGATCCTTCTGCAGCACCTGCTGATCCTGTACAGTAGCATCGCTGCAACACAAAAAATCATCCTTAGTCCTTAATAAGCTACGATATAAAGGATATTAAAAAATACATGACAATCAAATCAAAATACTTGAAAGCAAATTAGTTCCTAATGTAAAAGTGTAAAACGCGAGAGGAAATCTTCGGTTATTTTCAAATACAAAAATTCGGAATGGAATTTGATAAAATTAATTTTTTTTTTATATATTTATTATTTGATATTTATAAATGTATTAAAAGAGAGAGAGAAATACTTTATTCATCTATGGTGCCCAAATACATCAGGTTGCTACATCACACAGCATATTAATCAATCCGTAATCAGACATATATAAATGACATATAATTACATCGTACAATAAAATAGAAAGAAAACAGTTTTTTCCCCTACAGTTTCCTTTTACAATCAATTTTAGTAGATCGGTTTTCCAAAAAACAAACAAATAAATAATGAGGTGTAGATAGTTGACCGTAGATTAATGCTTCGAGAAGTTTGTCGGGGGGTGCGGTCAGCAAAGAACAACATAAATAAACAAAACCATATTATTTATTTTATGCCGACGTTTCGACCTGAGTTTCAGGTCTTTATCAGGGGTTGTGGCGTAGAAGGCAGGATTGTAACTGCCTTGTCAGTTAATCCTGTTACAATGTCAGTTACACTCCTGCCTTCTACGCCACAACCCCTGATGAAGACCTGAAACTCAGGTCGAAACGTCGGCATAAAATAAATAAATATGGTTTTGTTTATGTATGTTGTTCTTTACTGACCGCACCCCCCGAAAAACTTCTCGAAGAAAAACAAATAAATACATTTTACGAGAACAAGACTAACAATAGATTCAAAGGAAAATGTAATAAAAAGCCGGTTACAAGAAACACTTGAATGGATAAATAATTTTTAAAAAAATAAAATAAATAAATAATAGTACTAATAAAATAAAATAATTTAATGAATAAATAAGTTAAAACACACAAATCGACAGATCCACAGAAAACAATAAATTTTTATGCTACTTATAAAATTGCTTGATAGAGACATTTGGAGAATCTACCTATCGATAGAATACCAATAACATTTCTAGAGAAGATGACCTCCAGGCCATGTTATTTTCAGACACTTAGAAGGATTATCAGATAATGAAGGAGAATCGCCAAATTAGCAGCATATGAAGCATTAAGGTGTTTATTGATGATTTTATTTGTGACAAATTAAAGAGTATTAAGGATTTTGGATTGTAAGGATTAGATACTACAGAGATTCGATGATTTAGTGGAGCCCCAAAGCTCAACTCGGTAAGTCCAGATAGGCCTTATTATAGTCATGTAAATGAGTCTTTTGTATAAAATTAATTTAGAACTTCTAGAACCTCCACATATTATACAAATATCCAACAAGACTTCCAGTACTGCGAGAGGGACACAAAAATAAATTTGTTTCTTGAAGTCTAGAATGTAAAATGGGAATTTTCCTAATTTAGCTGATAGTAGTGGACAATGTACTATGGCGACTAGATACCAGTCAATGCCTGATGTATTAAAATCACATAGTCATCGCTTCCTAGAGTTGCCTAAACGCCGAATCCTGCAATGACGTGAAAGATTACGCCTTCCAACTAAACTGATCTATGGATCCTTCTTGTATAACATCCTGCGGGCTAGATGACCGGTCATCCGTGGTACCCTGTCATGGGAGGATATTATTCAACTATCGGCATAATCGTAACTTCTCGAAGGGGAAAAAAACAATAGAGGATTGTACAAAATGATGCATGTACATTTTTATTTTTAGATTTTTTTTTATATATAATTTATTTATGTTATTTACAACTTATGCAACATGTGAAGTTCTTTATTTAACTTTAAATAAAATAGCATTAATTTTTTTTATCTCATTGAGATTTGTAACTGTATCAAAGATACAGTGAATTTGCTATTTGTTACAAAATGGCATGATACAAACTTGTACAGAATCTACCCATTGATAGAGCTCCAATAACATTTCTAGAGCAGAAGATCTCGAGGTCACCTTCTTTTCAGACGCCTGGGAAGATTATTAGGTAATGAAGGAGAAGCCATGTTAGAAAAAAGTAGGTTTTCGGAAGTTTAACATGGAAGAATTGGTATCCGGTTCTGGACAAATCGGCAACATATGGAACATTGAGGCTCTGATGGATGACTTGATTTGTGACAAAGTAAGGAGTATTGAGAATTTTACGAAGGATTTTGGGTTGTAAGGATTGAATACGAGAGGAATTCGAAGGTTTAGTGGAGTCACGAAGTTTATTTAGATGCACTCCTAAGAAACGGATCTGTTCGACATTTTTCAAATTTGGAACAATATTTTTGGGTATGTAGGGTAGTAACAATTTGTTAGGTGATTGTTATTTTTCATTTGGTTTTCACTCAATTCCATACTTTGTTTTATTGTTGATTTTTTTTTCTAGGAAGTTGTTTATATTAATTTGCTAATATGCTGAGGTGAAACAACTTCCAATTAGAACGTATTACTAATCTATATTTTGTAATATATAAAAATGTTGATAATATTAAATTAATTGTTACTATTGTAAGATACAAGTGCATGAATATAAGGTAAATCCAAAAACGTCGTACAAAATATATAATAATAATATGTTCAATTTTAGTAGTTATTTCACCTCAGTATATTAAAAAAATATTTTTTATAATATTTATAAACTTCATATATTTCAAAGTACAGATTATTAAAACTCTCGAGATTAAATGGAATATAAATAGTGTTGCTATGATATAAACTAAACCTTAAAAAAAAATATTAGCAATTGGTGAAATTTCAAACATTTTAGGAATAATAAATTCACCAAAAATATTGATTTTAATTAATTAATTGATTAAACATTAATCAAATATTGAAGCTATATAGTTATAACTGTTCCAAAAAGGTATGTAATTCATATTGTTATTATTGTTATAGCCAATAATTATTCATGCTCTCGAAAAAAATAAATAAATAATAAATCCCTATGTTTAAATAACGATAATAATTTTATTCTGATTTCCAAAGAGTCCATCAATTTGTGAAATTTTTAACATTTCTGAAATTACAAATTCACCAAAATAAAATATTAACCAAAGATTGAAACTACAGAGTTTAGATATATAGGGAGATGGTCAGGGTTGCGGTCAAAGGAGAAATAAAAATAGTTTACA
>NW_027112396.1:829050-834215 GCF_000696795.3 Halyomorpha halys | reverse complement strand
ATACATAAAAAATTAAAAATAAGAACTAAAGTATAGAAAATAAGTGAAAGAATGTGATGGTAATGAAAAGAGATGATAATGATAAGTGAAAGAAGTTAATAGAAACATGTGAAATAAGAGTACACAAAAAACAAAACAAAGTAAATGTGAAGTTAATAAAACATAGATGAATAATATTATTATTAGACCTTCTAATTTAAACTAATGCTTGAAGTACCACCAATGGGTGGTTCCTTCCCTAGATCTTCAAGTGTAAATGAAACATATAACATATTTATTTATTGTATTTATTACTTGTACAGTTGGTAAGTCACATTAAATAAATAAATAAATTTAAAAAAAAGTAATAACTTTGATCTGGTATCAATGCGGTCGATTTTTTGGAGTGGAGCGGAATTACTTAAGTGTAAAATCGAAGAAAAGGAAGATACCATCCCAGAACCTGCTCTCCAGAACTATTATTCAGTTAATTAAAGGGCTCTAATTGGAGAGCTCTGAACATCTACGTACGGCGGGCTACACTGGAAAGAGCTCAGTTAGTTAACATGTCAAGGATCAATGCCATACAACAGTTTGTTCTAAGTTTAATGTTATTTTTTTGTTTCCTTTCACATAAATACCATATTGTTGTATTATTTTGATTAACTTTTTGATTTTTTAAATTATATAACTTATTTAGTTTTGAAAAAAAGTTTTGTTATTTATGTATTACAGTTAAAATTGTAAATGTATTCTTAATTGTTTGAATAGTACATTTTTTTGTGAATCAACACATTACATTTATTCATATACTTTTGTTCACTCCAGTCAAATTCATTAATGTCTATGTCCAGTCTTACCAATTTGATGTCTATTGGCGGTGCCGGTTCGAATCCGGCCTGAGACGTTGACTTTTTTCATTGAGTGGTGGTCCCACAAAATGAAGAAATTAGACCCCCAAACATGGTTAGGCAGTATAGGACTCCAATGGGGAGTCTTGGCCAAAAAAGAAAAAAAAAATCCATTGATTAGCTTCTCTAGTAAATTCGATGTTTTGGTTTCATCGAAATTAAATTAACAGTAGAATGAGAAGATTCAACGGTTTGATCTTGTCGATGTGCATGGGCTCTAATTGATTAAATTGATCTAAATAAGATACATACATATGTATGCATACATTGTAACTAAAAGGAAAAAAAAAAAAAGTTGTAGATGTTAATTAAATTAAATCTGTACAGCTACAAACCATAAGGGTCAGGGGTTCAGTACTTTGTTAGGAAGTACTATTATTAGACCAACGGTTGTGCAAGGAGGTGATTTGGTCAGAATAACGCTCTATCGCCAGATTTTAACCCAATGTAAGAGGCTGGGTCAACCCAGGAGTTGACTCACGGCTACAGTGTAACAGAAAACAATTACCTGCCCAATCGGAATCGACCTCGGGTTCTTGGAAATAGTAGCCGTGGGCCTTACCCCGTGGCTACCCGCGCTCCCGATGTACCTGTTACGACCTTAAAATAAACCAAAGTGCGTTAAAAAATTTTCAAAGGCTTTGATACTGAAGTGAAGGTTGCAGATAATTCGCTTTCGGTTTCAACTCGATTAAAATTCAGACACACATTTCCGTTTTTTTAATGCACTGAATTCTTTGGAATCATTAAAAGTGACGTACAACTTTCCGTAGAGGAAAACTGATTCTTGTCTTTTAACTGGTTTCAGAGGTATTTATTTTACTTTTTATTTGTGGAACGAGTTTTCCTGTAAAAATTTCTGTGTAATTAGTAAGTACCTAGAAATAGTTTTTTCTTTGAGAAGTATAGTCTTAAAGGCCCGTTTACATGGTGGCAGTTTCTCCTGTATTGTATAAACATAATTCCATGTTTATACAATGCATGATGCTTTTGTGTATGCTCGATAGCACTCATCATGGTAGT
Source organism: Halyomorpha halys (assembly GCF_000696795.3). Taxonomy (NCBI): domain Eukaryota; kingdom Metazoa; phylum Arthropoda; class Insecta; order Hemiptera; family Pentatomidae; genus Halyomorpha; species Halyomorpha halys. The sequence continues at coordinate 832,302 of NW_027112396.1, read as the reverse complement.
GTTAACTACTATCATATGTATACGCCAATATCGTAAATCAGCTACCTTGTGATTGCCAAGATAACATTTTGATAACAATGAGTTGTAGATAGTTGTCCGTAGATTAATAAGTGGACAAGATGGTCGGGGGGGGGGAGAGGGGATGCGGTCAATAAAAAAACACAAATAAACAAAAAATGATTGATACGTGCCGACGTTTTGACTGAGTTTCAGGTCTTCATCAAGGCTATAAAACAAAAATAGATAACAATGATCATTCAGAGAAACATTAATAAATAATAAGTCCTTTCTCTCGTATCTAATATTTCTCACTTTCTTCATTTTCTATTTTCCACATTTCTTATTCTCCCTTATTCCTTTTTAAAATATTGTTTTTACATAACCCTATTTTTAATTTAATAATTTTTCAATTCACCTTCTTGCCCATTGTATCATATATTTATTACTCATATATTTATATGTATATACACATTGTTATATAGTTATATAAAATTTCTTAACTATTGTATAATATATTTCATTTTCTTTCATATTGTTCAATATGTTGATTCAAATTCAGTGTTTTAGACACTTCTTACATATCTTATCTTATACATATCTTCTTAACTATATACTATTATATTTCATCATATATTGTTATCAATCTACTACTATATCCATGGTTATTAATCAACTAGTTTATATTTTCAGTTTATTGTTATGTATATTTCAAAATTTGTTAGTTTATTATTTCTTTTTGTTTTACAGACCTGATGAAGACCTGAAACTCAGGTCGAAACGTCGGTACGAACAAATAATTTTTTGTTATTTTTTTTCCTGACCGCGCCCTCCGACCATCTTTTCCATTTATTGTTCTCATACATTGTGTTTATGACACCTCTAATAGACAAAGTCGTTTTGAAGGAAGTAACAAAGAACAAAAATACAAACTTGCTCGGATATGAACATTAATTTGGGCGAAGTTAACAATGGAAACAAATAATAAAAATAAAACGTAGAATATAAATTCAAATAAAAATGGGTTTCAAGATAAAATCAAATCAATATTCAGAATAATGAAAAGCAATATAAAAATTTACAAAATTAATAACATAAAAAAACTGATTGTCTGCTACTCCTATAGGTCAGAGGAGATATTTCTTGATATGACAGTAGTGCAGAACTATTTTTACGAAGTTGTAGACGAAGCTTCTATAGATAACTTTCAAAATTAGCCAAAAGTTGGTCTGCCCACGTCTATACTGATTCAATTAATGTATCCAATTATCTAAGTTTAATTAAATTAAATACCACTCATTGGACGCATTGTATTAAATTATTCAAATAATAATAAAATGTTTAAATAATATATAATTCATAGACAGGGTAAATGAACTATACGAAGGACTAATGGCGACTAGACAGCTGATTAAAATTCGTAGATTGTTGACCCGTTGCTAGGCGACGCCGAATAACTGATCTCTCCTGACCGTTATTTCTACACTTAAATATTATAATATAAAATATAAACATATCTGTTTCTCCTAAAAATAATCTTCTAAACAAAATAATACAGTTAAAAAAAATATAATTAAATAAAATTGTAGGAGGATAGTCAGGGTGATATCCATTAAAATTAAAATCAAATATAATATATATTTTTTATAACACCCTTCCTGGTCATTTCTGACATCTATAGGACAGGACGGTTATCTACAGGTTATCATCCTATTTTACTCATGGTAGCAAAGGATCAAGTTTTCAATGGACACGGGACTGCCACAGAAAAAAAAATCACCCCAGGACGGATTCGAACCGGTGCCACTGCAGTTCCCAGTTTGCAAATACTTCTTCAGGACCGATTTTAGGAAACGGAAATTTGGGGATTTCAAAATGTGTACTTCCATTAAAAACTCAGATTCGAAATTTTCTACGATGCACGAAAATTCCCATGCACTTATTGAACCTAGTAAGAATGAACAATGTTTCTTGTACCTGTAAGCTATAGGTATATAGTTTTCTTTGTGAAATTATTTATTTACCTTTCAATAAAATACCAATAATTCTTTTTATTTTATTTATTTATTGATATTCATAACTATATTAAAAAAATATATATACAATAAGTAAATTTGATATTAGTTATACAATGGCATGATAAAGATATGCAGAGAATCTACCCATTCATGGAACTCCAATAAGATCTCTATTGATAAGAGAAGATCTCGAGACCATTTTCTTTTCAGACGCCTAGGAAGGTTATCAGGTAATGAAGGAGAAGCCAGGTTAGAAACAGTATGCTATTAGATACAGCTTTAAACATTGAATACATTTTTCTCACTTAATATATGCTTGGTTATTTTTTGCAAAATGTGGTCCAGTGTATACTATGCTACGAAAGAGGAGATGGTAGTATTGTTTAATTTTTTTTTCAGATGTATTAACCTACTTGCAATGATAAAAATCTTTTTGAATAGTTTTTTGCCGAAGGGGAAAACATTTTAAAAAACAAAAACAAATGGCAATTGTATAATATATGAGTCTATATTGTTCGATAGTATGCAGGTTTATATAGTACAATAGTATCTCCACAATAACCAGGATGGTCCAAGCTTTCTCCAGAGAAAGGAGGAAATAGTTGAAGTAGGAGGAAAGGAACTTGGAAATTTAAATAACTGCTCCCCATTACCTAGTGATTTCCCTACAGTAACTACTATCCACTATGGAACCATTAGATGTAACTACACAACTCTACGATATCAGAGGTACTACGTTATTTCCCACTATACAGGTATAGTTTCACTAACTTCCATAATGTTCAGAAAATCTTAGTTGATTTTCGCTAGGTGATAACAATACAAGAGCAATTACTTCAGCTTTATTTAAATGAACACTATGCATTACTATAATATACTATAGCAGTAGTAAAAATCGATGAGTATGCCAAGTATAAGGCATATAATCTTAGCAATCTTAGGCAAGTATAAGGCATGTCAGCACTCCAGAGTCTATCAAACTTCAATCAAAGCGGACCTACGATAGACAAAATTCATAACTATATAGACATGCTAAAACATTATAAAAAAAGTGTTTCCTTTCTCTGGACTCCGGGGCACTCAGGAATAGCTGGAAATGAGGCAGCGGATAAAGCTGCTAAAGAGGCTGCGTTCCACCACTCCAAATTTACGAGCCAAAAGACATAAAGGCATTTTTAAGGAACAGAATCCGAAAAAGTAGGGATTCAATGTGGGCTGCCGTACCACTCACCAATAA
>NW_027112396.1:822365-828135 GCF_000696795.3 Halyomorpha halys | reverse complement strand
CTGGGATCTCTTGAGCTCTGCTCTACCCCTCACACGTGGGGGATAGAGTGGGCTCAGGGATCCTCAGGTCGATTGTGTAAATATTGTGTATATTATTTTATTTTTCATACAGGTAGTTTGATTATGTTCATCTTGTCTATTCTTTTGTTTGTATATATTTTAAGAGAGTTTTTTTTTTTTATTATTCTTTTTTTTTTATTTTATTCTGTTTTTTTATTCATTTTAGTATGTATGAGATCATTCATCACTATTACCTATTGCCCACAACTGTGTGGCAGATTGTAATATCTATCAATAAATAAATCTATCATTAAAAAAATAATGTTAATCATCAATGGACGTTCAATAAATTGTTGGTGAATTTAAAATTCGTATTTAATTTATTTTTCAACTAACCTAACCAGTGGTTGTCCAGTCTCAATATGGATATTACCAGAACAGTTGAAATTAAATATTTTATGTTATCCAATGGAAAATAGTAATTATCTGTTTTTAATTTTTCGCTGTTAAATGGGTAATTGCTTTTAAAAATGAAACCTTTACAATTTTTCAATAAATTAAAAAAAAAATGTGATGTATTATTGGTGCCGCGGAAAAATCCCGATTATTTAAATAGCCGTAAATCGAAAAAGATTGGGAACCTCTGGGTTATACGGTAATTAGAAAAAACAAAATTATTGAGGAAATAAAAGCGAAGGTAAAGACGCGAAATGTTTGTTATTTTTTTCAATTTCGATATTACTTAGTGCGCGTATTCTGTCCAAAACCTTAAAAGTTAGAATTAAAGAACTATTGTTATTTTGCTGTTGTTTAACTTAAGCGTCTTAAGATTTTTTAAAATAAAGTATTACATTGAATATTCGGAACGAAAAAGGATAAATTAACGGAGATTTTTGAATGCTAAACAAGGATGAATAAGACTGAGGAAAAGTGAACAAGAAAGAAACGAGAAAGAAGAAATATGTTAGAGCGGGAAGACAAATTTTAAAAAGACAGAGAAACTTACTGAATCGGGCGGAGTAATATTAGTTTTGTTTTTCATCCCTGATGAAGGCCTGAAATCAGGTCGAAACGTCGGCACAAATAAACAAGTTTTGTATCTTTGCTGACCTCACCCCTGACCATCTTCTTTTCAAAGCAATGAACGTTCAAATATTAACATCTCGTCATATATAAGGTTGGTGTCATGAGTTTGGAAGGCGCGACAGTTCTCTGTCAAGGATTCTGCATTTGGATGCTCCTTGGTTTGTAAGAAACAGCCAATTTCATCGGGAATTATAAATAGAGACAATAGAGGATTATATCAAAAAAACGTTCATGAAGTTCCACTCCCAGTTACCGGCAGTTATAGGAGCAGCGACCTACAACCTGGAAAACCCAACCACAACCTGAAGACTGAAGCCTAGGCTGCGACAGGACATCCTGTTATAAATTCTATATTTATCAGTTCTGTTATTGTCACTCTAAATTCTATTTTATCTTAATTTATTTTTTTTTCTCTTCAACTTTTTCTTAAATTCACTTCATTTTTTTCCCAATAGAAGTCACTTATATATTTTGTTAAATCTATGAATGTCATTGTTTTGTTATTAATTTTTAATATTACTTTTATATTTTATTAAGAATTATTATTGTAATCTATTTACTTTATCCTAATTAATATAATTTTTGTATGAGACTAGATCCCCCTTCCCATAACAGTAAAAAAAAAAAAAAATGTACCTGTTACATTAACTACCAGGCCGATCTGGTAATAAATAAATAAATAATAAAGAAGAATTCTGTATGTGGTAGTTCGCTATCGCGTATACCACAAGATGCAAGTTAAGGAACCGGTATTATAAATTTAAACAATTGCCCCTTGCCCAACTGAACCTAAGTCACTTTAGACATATGGTTGCATATGTCCACTTTCTTCTTACAATTGTATAGAAAACAAACTCAATAAAAACAACTACGTTCCCAAAAGGCCCTTGAGACCATTCTAACAGCCCTTTCAAGTATCCTATATCAATAGCAAGGGCTGACACTTAGGCAGGTACATGCTGTCATCTCACAATGGACTTGCATCAGTCAAACTATTTTATGGTTAACATATGTAAGTCACATAAGTCTTAGGTCATGGCGTCTTTCTTAGAAATCAGACCTCCCAACTTCTCGCCACGCCTTTTCCCCCTTCCAAACATTTACTTCTAAAATTCCATAGGCTCACTACCCCCACCTAGTCTCTTAAAATTATCCGATTGGTCAAAACCCCTTCTCCTATTTCACTATTTTTCCTATCCCCTCTTCCCAAGTGTTCATATATATTTCCTAGACTAGATAGCTAAGTAAGAGAAGTTAGAAGATAGAGACTGAGTAACAGTAACATGTAGTTCTTGTAAATATGTTAGAATAAAGTCATTTTAGTCTTCACTGATTTTTTATGTTATGTAACTTGCATCTAAGTACTGTCACGATAGCTAATGTTACAGTATATACGATGGAACTTACTGCCACAGTTCCTCTATTGAGTTCCTGTATTAGAAAGAATAGAAACTGACCCCACACACTGTCATCAGCTGTGCGTTTTCACTTTCATTTGGCGCTATGCCTTTAGGGAAAGTAACATCCACGGAATTGCGACCTTAATGGACGAAAGATCCTAAGCCTTTCTCAGAGCAATAAAAATACTCATCCTAGCAATTCTAAAAGGATTCTCCAGGTTCTAGTTCCTGATTTCATTTTTATCTTTCTCTATGTCATCGCTTGCAGTTAAAATGGTCGAAATCTAAAAAGGTGTAACCTACATAACTTACTTCTAGTCTAACCATTACAAATACATTTTAGGGTTTTAATGTCATTTTATGTAAAATATTCCCAACAGACGTTATGGATTTAAAGACGAAAAATCAAAAGTAAAAACTAAAATTTCTAGTCCATTACTTTATTAATTATCCGCTTAGCAACTTTTTCAAGACAGCTAGAAATTTATTATAGTATAGTATATTATATATAGTATTTCTGCGTACTGTGTACGATGATTTGGACAAAAACTATGTATTTTTTAACATAAAAAAAATAAATTAACGTTTATCTTTGTAGAAGTAGTAGGTTTTCATGATATTTGACACAATAAATTTAAAAAAATGTTAATTTCTATTTGTTCGGATAAAATGTTTGTTATTTAAAAAATATATTTCTGGAACCATAAGAGGTACATATGTACGTATGCCAGTACTCAAAATTAAGGTAATTTTGTCCGGACAACTATAAATCAATTTATTTTAGCAAATATTATGAAAACTACTACTCTCACGAAGATAAACTTAAAAAAAAAATGTATAGTCCATTAAACTAACTTTAATTTGAGTACTAATAGACATCTGTACGTAGAATGTTTTTTGAGATGTAGACTTCTCACAATAAATTCACTTACTACTGATCTTTCAGTACATTTTTTTTTTTTATGAATTGTTGCCTTTTAAAAAGCTATATCTCGGAAACTGTTGAACGTAAATAGTACTATTAGGGCTCATATTTTAGCTAATTTACTCTCCTTCAATTGATGTACTTTTAGGTTTTCTAGTGTTGTTGATAATTTTAAAGATATAGAGATATATATTAATGTTTTTTTTTTTTTTGTTTTGAAACATAACGTTTCCATTTTTTATTCTACCTTACTATACTTAGTAGATTCATTAATTTAGACTAGTAACTATACATTGTTTCAGGTTACCTAGGGTAACCGAAAGTTTGAAGTGGAGGGGCTGCCATAATGTAGGCAATACTAGCGCAAAACTCACCTCCTCCAGCGCTCTCTGTGGGAGAAAAGGCAACCTAAGTTGAGAGAGCCATCTTGCCTTCAACCAGAACCAATTCTCCTTTGTTTACTCCGAAAATCTACCATGAGTGAGAAGAATTCCTGGAGTTGTTCCCAGAAGCAGAGGAGAGAGAGGCATAGGAATGCGGAGGGAAGAAGGCAGCATGGAGTAAGTCCATCTAGCAATAGTTAACATCCACATCATCATCAACCATCTCATTATATCTACAGTTTTCCATAGCCCAGTAATTCAAAATTAATTAACCCTTTTAACCATAAATGCTTTATTTCGGCCACCCCCTACACCACTTGTAATTTATATAATAGAATATTATTTTCATTCAATCATGTTTCATTTTTCAATTACACAGTCCACTTCAAAATCCAACCAGCCTACCCAAAGTGAATGTGTGCCTGGCATTTAGTTGAAGGCATGCTTAATACATACATAGTTTTCATTATAGTAATAAAAAATTAGGGTAAAAATAACTGCATTTTTCTCCTCTTGGGCTCTTGTACTAAATTGATTGGTCTTGACGCAGCCAGCTGGTACAGGACCGAGGTTTGTGGGTTGGGCTCAATAAGCAAGCTCTGAAATAGCTGAGGGAGGATTAGGAAGAAGGAGAAAAAAAAGCGGCTTAGCGATCTTTAAGTATATCCACTTCAACTAGAATATGCCAGCTACTAGTGCCCTTGCCATTAATGCTCTTAAGCCGAAGGAACTAATCTATTTATAGAACAATGGCCACGGTGGGACAATAACATTAATAATATTTAATATATTTGAATAATATTGCAATTTATTGAATAGAACGGATTATAAGGGTCTCCTTATCGTATATATTGAGCCACGATAATACATACTAATGTTACTAGCCACTCTACTAGATAACTTTAGATAGTTACTGGATATTACTAGATACTGATAGATATCCAGGTCATGTTCTGGTCTCTCGTATTTATTCAGATCACACTACCTCCCGATCGTGCAATAATCTTGAATCTTCTCAAATCCATTTAGTATACAGTCCACAGAATAGTATACCTTCGGAATTCAAAGGTAAAAATCGTCGACATTATTTCAATTATGATCATTTTATTTTATTTTTTCCTTTATTACTGAGATTTTTCTTTTTATTGATAAATAGCTATGATATACACTAAGATAACAAGAAAGAAATGAACAAATACATTAAAACTTTTGTAATGTATTCAAATTGCAAGGTTAATTAATATGGTTTTAACTCACATATCCACAATAAGAAACATGTGTTTTTAATGTTTATTGAAATACATATTTACTTAAACTAATTGTAAAATTAAAACAATCTTTAACAATCTTAACTAACAAAGGCCCTATCCTAACTTATTCTAATTATATCTATGTACTTATTACTAACTTATAATCTAACCTACAATTAAAATACATACAATTGTTATCTATGTCCAAAGGTTTAGTACTTAAATATTGATAAAAATTGATAACTGATAATTTACTAATAAAAAAATTTTTTTAATTGATTGATAATCGTGGATTTGGATGGTAGTAGATTGAAAACAGTGACAGATGAAATATAATATCATGTAGGTAAGAAGATATGTATAATATAAGATATGCAAATAGTGTCTAGAAAACTCAAACAACATAAATAAACAAAACCATATTTATTTATTTTATGCCGACGTTTCGACCTGTGTTTTCTAGACACTACTTGCATATCTTATATTATACATATCTTCTTACCTACATGATATTATATTCCATCTGTCACTGTTTTCAATCTACTACCATCCACTTCCACGATTATAAATCAATTAAACATTTTTTTTTTTATTATTCAATTATCAGTTATCAATTTTTATCATTTAAGATTTAATTCAATATTTTGTATAATTCTAAAATTGTTTGTATACTATTCCTTTTCAATTGTATGTTTCTCTAAATTTTGTTGTTATCTCTTTAGTTCT
>NW_027112396.1:819266-822075 GCF_000696795.3 Halyomorpha halys | reverse complement strand
AAACTATTATATATATATATATATATTTCATTCTATTTGAGATTATGATCGGGTAAAAACAGCATATCAATGAAAATTTAATAATTGTATCAGAATTATTTTTCTGTGCCTTACTGGGCTTGAAACTTTTTTTCCGTTCACTGTGTGCGGTAATAAATAAAATAAACGGTATCATAATATAAGGATATAATAGTAGTGGGTATAATGAAATAAATTATATCGGCTATTATAAAGTAGATGTATATCGTTAATGGACTTCTATTTTAGCCTGGATGAATGTATAATAATCCCTGCCCGTAATACATGAACATTATATTAGGGAAGCTTTGGATTAAAGGAGTTATTACTTTGAGGAAGACTTAAGCCCTTTAAAGGGCCAACTTTAAAGGGAAAGTTAAAGGAGCTTGAGGCTCTTAGAGTTCGCTCGACCTGGCAGTCTTTAAACTCAACGTTCCTTAACACGTTTATTCCTAAAATGTCTCTTAGAAACCAAAGGTTGTCGATATCTGTATCGATTATAGTATTTATTGATACAATTGCAGACATTATGAAAGTAATCATAATTTTTATAACATGTTTGGTTAAAATGTTCAAACATACATTGAAACTGTCCCAAATACGAACGGATATTAGAGACAGGCTAAAAAATGGCAAATTCGCGCATGCACAAACATGTGGGTGGGTTATTTGGCTTGGTTCAAGTTAGTCTGAATTTGAGGCCAATCCGTTTTTTTGTGAACAAATCAAAAGGCGCTTGTGCTGCATCCACAAGTTTGTGTTAAGTTAGCATTGCTTGAGAACTGCCAACAAATAAATGTTTGTGATCTCTGTGGTTTAATTAATTTAAGAATTTCCCAAGCCTCCGTATTCAATAATTAACTCTAGTTTAAGATGGTATGTTTCATTCTAAAAATTCCTTCGATGCGGTGTAAATACACTGTTTCAGATCTTGTTAATTAACTTTGGCAGTTTATTTTTGATTTAAAATAGCACAAATTGATTTATAAAGACATTATATGTCTAGATAAATAAATTAACATGTTTCTGATTGTCCTGACTATTTACCAACCATAAAGCAAATAGTTGCATTAGTGTTTAAATTTTTAAAAGCTCATCGCTTTCTTTATAAATTATAGCTCATCCTTAATTTTAATATTTTATTTATTATTATTGGGAGTGCGGTAGCCACGTAGTAAATCCGGGGGTAAACGGGGAGTTCGAATCCAGCTGGGCAGAAAATTGTTTTTTGTTCACTGCAGCCGTGAACAACTCTTTTGGATTCTCAGCCTCTTAAGTTGGGTACTCTTAATTGGGTAAAAATCTGGCGGTCGAGCGTGATTCTGACCAAATCACCTCCTTGAACAACCGTTGTTCTAGTAATAGTACTTCCTTAGAAAGTACAGATTTAAATTTATTATTATTGTTATTATTTTTTTTTTTTATTTATATTGGGATCATGCGCATGTGTGTACGTGTGTGTAGATTTATTATAACAATCCATTGGCTTGATTACCATAAGGTTTTACGCCTTTAAAAAAAAAAAAACAATTTGGCGGTGCTTGGGGTTAGGTTCAACTAACACAGTGGTACTCGGCGAAAAGTTGCGGAATAACAAATGATTTTTTTATATTCAAATTGTGGATTCTATGTATCTTTAAACTTAAAATATCATTTTTTTTATTTGGGTTAATTTTTTTCCTGGTTAATAATCGAGGATAAAATATATTAGCAATAATGGAATTAAGGGGCATTCGTAGGTCTTTATTACCAGATGAGGAAACAGTATCATTCCACAGATCAACGACTATAATGCACTATCTAGCTAACCTTGCATAAATTACCAATTGCAATTTGCACTTATTTCCGAGGCTTCAAGGCTACTAATCAGAAATACAATAAAATGCTCAATAACTAGGTTAGAGCCTATTACATGTGGGAATAGTAATAGATACTCAGGCAATAATAGGTACTTTAAAACTTATAAAAAAGAGAAGTTGAATAAAATAATGTAATAAATATCATGAACGTTTATGAAGAATCTTAAATATTGGGTTGTAAAATAAGTTCGTAGCGTTTTTTACTGGTAGATTACAGATTTTTGTAAATATTTTTAATCAATTATATATGACCCATTTTAGTCTATTACGTGTTGCCATCTTTCAGGTAATTTTTTAATTCCGTCCTCCCAGAACTCCTCAGATTTTTGCGCGATGAACTCCTCGATGTGCGTTTTGCAATCCTCGAGTGAATTAAAGTGAGTTAAGAGAGTTTTGAAGGACCCGAAATAAGTGAAAATCTATAAGGGCAAGGTCTTGTGAATAGGGTGGGTGGGAGATCACATCCCAGCCAAACTCCAATAATTTCTGCCGGGTCTGGAAAGACAGGTGAGGACAGGCGTTATCGAGATGGAAAACTATGCCTTTGCGATTATAAGACACAAATGATTTGAGACACTTGCATGAGATATGTTAAGCGTTTCTGCGATATCCTGTGTCGATGAGTAAGGGTTGTCTGTGACCAATGCTTGAATTTGGTCATCAACAGTTGAAGGACGATCCGAGCGCTTTGCGTCTTCCAATTCAAAATATCCGGTTCTGAACCGAGCAAACTAATTACGAACGGTAAAGCTGCTAACCATCTGACCATTGCCAGAACTCAAATTGTCCATTTTTATTTTACAATTAGTCTTTTGGCTACTTCTGTTTTAACCTTCGCTGTAGATAGTAGGAATGGGTGCAACTGGATATGGATTTAAAAGACTAAATTTTAAACTATTACAATAGAGCAGGCTTTTGATCGAGTCTGGCAC
>NW_027112396.1:817586-818561 GCF_000696795.3 Halyomorpha halys | reverse complement strand
TCCAATCTTTACAATCCAAAATCCTTCGTAAAATCCTCAATGCTCCTTATTTTGTTACTAATAAAACCATCCATAAAGACCTAAATGTTCCTTATGTAACGATCTAGCCTGAACCCGATATTATTCCTTCCATAATAAACTCCCTAACCACCCAAACCCATTCGTTTCTAACCTAGCTTCCTCTTCCATTCCGGGCAATCCTCCAAGGCGCCTGAAAAGAAGATGGCCTCGAGACACAATATTGTAAACTGTTTTAGAGTTCTACTACTGGGTAGTTTCTCTACATCTTGTATCATATCATATGTCATTATGATCAAATTTACTGGTTGTATTTTTTTAAACAGTTGTAAATATCAACAAATAAATAAAAAAAAAAACTATTACAATTACTAGACTTGTTACTTTGTAAGCGATAACATTACTTTACCCCAGTTTTCTCAATTTTGACGAATTTGTCAAGAAAACCTTAGTGAATGGCAACTAACAGGTTTATCATCATAATCATCAACGTCTTAATGTTATTTTAAATCTGAGGTGTATTATAGTAAAATAGAAAATCGATAATTGAATAAACCTCGATTGAGGTTATTGCCCAGAGGCTGTGAGATACCGGAGGGAGAGAGCCGTTCTGTAAACACCGTTAAACTTCAGCTTGCAGAGAATGGAAGCTAATTGAAACTTAATTGACATTGCGAAATAATTAACGGTTGCTTTAGAGTTGCAGGTCAGTTAATTTGGGATCAGCAACCGTTTGATCAAGTTTCTTCGGATTCTTCATGAAAAATCCATTTGAAAAGTAATTTTCTGTTTCTTATTGGTTAGATACTCGGGTTATAGAATACTTTATATTTCTTACAATATTTCAGGCTTTTAGTTGATATTATTCCTGAAGTAATATGACTCATAATCATTTTTTATATATACATATTTTATTATTATTAGAAATTACCATGGTATATTTTATATATAGATTTA
>NW_027112396.1:811412-817271 GCF_000696795.3 Halyomorpha halys | reverse complement strand
AAAAAAAAAAAAATAAAAAAAAAATTCGTATCTAAACATTATTTGGTCGTACTTGTGAACATTATATAAAGAAGAGTAAATTTGCTGAAATATTAACCATAAAAGAGCTATTTACGTCCAATCGTTCTCGAGATATAGCTTTTTAAAAAGCAAAATTTCTTTAAAATATACTGAAAGATTAGTAGTTAGTTAATTTATTTTGAGAAATCTATAATATAATCTCAGGAACTATGTGACGTGCAGATGTCTATTAGCACTCAAATTAAAGCTAGTTTAATGGACTATAAATGCTAAAATAAATTAATTTATGAAAAACTTTCTTTCAGAAACCATTGGTCATACTAATGTCTGCCAGCGCTCAAATTAAAGCTAGTTAAATTTAGTACAAAATAGTTAATTATGTCTATCTTTGTAGGAGTAATAGGTTTTATGATATTTGACAAAATAAAGTCACAAAATGTTAATTTCTAGTTGTTCGTATAAAATGTTGGATTTTTGAAAAAAATATATCTCTAGATCCATAAGATGCACATATGTAAAGGACAATAAAGGATATTTATTAGTATTTAGTAGTTTATGACACTTATCTTCGTAGGGGTAATAGTTTTCATGATATTCACATATGAATATAAATTTAGCAAATAAAAATTAGCCTATTAAAAAAATAAAACTATTACTCCTACGAAGATAAACATCATAAATTACTTTATAGCTCATTAAACTAGCTTTAATTTGAGTGCTAATAGACATCTGTACGTCAAATAGATATAGATTTCTCAAAATAAATTAACTAACTACTAATCTTTCAGTATATTTTAAAGAAATTTTGCTTTTTAAAAAGCTATGTCTCTTCTTTAAATAATGTTCTCTTAGATTTTTTAGTGTTGTTGGTAGTTTTTAAGATATAGAGCTCCGAATGAAAAAACTACGTTTTTTTAATACTTTGAAACAGCCGCCATTTTTTATTCCCCCTACCTATACTTGGCAGACTCATTAATTTTGACTATTAACTCTAAATAGTTTTCATTAAAGTAATCAAACATTGTGGTGAGATAACTGTTTTTTTTTCTTCCCGGCTCCTGTACTATATGAACATCCGCCATTCGGCTCGGTTTTGGGTTGTTGCCTTGGAACTTCGAACTCCAAGCAGGTCTCGTGAGCTTGGGCTGGCCGACTCTTCTTGGACAATGGATTTCTTCTTCCATGACTCTTTTAGGCATTTCGTCGGGACTCATCCGTGCAACATATCCTGCCCGTCTAAGGCGTCCCAGCCTAACAAAGGTCATAATATCTATGTCCTGGAGCATCTCATAGAGTTCCTTATTACTTCTTCTTCTCCAGCCTTCCTCATACCTTACCGGCCCAGACATTCTTCGAAGGATCTTCCTCTCAAAGACCAACACATTATTTTTATCCTGTGGGGATAGGGTATGTTAAGAGAGGCCTAATTAGAGTTTTATATAAATGGACCTTTGTTTTCCTGCTAATGAGTTTGCTCCAGAACTGTTTCAACAGACCAAAATAGGATCGGTTAGCCGTTGTGATTCTTCGCTTTATTTCCGTGGAAACATTATTTGTTGCTGTGACCTGAGATCCAAGGTAAGGAAACTCCTCCACTCTCTCAAAGATACAGCTTCCAACGACAACCTGTCTATCCTAGGATCTGGCTCCTCCGGTTTTTTTCTATTCCTTTCTATATATATATTATATATTGTTTTCATTAATTGCCAGACCCGTGCGGAAATAACTTAATGCGGCAATAACTTTTTCGGAACCGCCGAAAAATAAATATTAATTACCCCCATTGGGAATCGAACCCACAACGTTCCGAACCGTGCGCTCTGGGACCTACGCCCCAATCCGCGTCCCTTAAACTAAGGTGTAACTAAATGTGATTTAAAATATATAAAAAATATATACTAATGAACGAAGTAAATAAAGAAAATAAAAATGAATAATAAGAAATATGGAATAATAAAAAAAAAATTATTTTTCATGTTCACGGTTATATAATTTTTTACGTATTTAACCACAACTTTATTTTTATTTAATTTTATCTATTCTCTTGCTTTATTACATTATTTTAGTTGATTTGTATCTTTTTGGGCCTGATGAAGTCCTACAAATTGGGGTGAAATGTTGGTTCACATTAAGTTCTTTAATTATTATTTCATTTTTTTTTGTTATCACATTCGTACCATCTTTCTTTTGTAGAAAGAATTTTGTTTTAAAACGGGTTTAATAAGCAATCACGCCCTAAGTTGGCTTAGATGAGTGTATAGATGTTTGCGTCTAAGCGAGAATTAATTGCCCCCTCCATCAAGCTACTGAAGTATCTTTTAAATATCCTTGCTCAATCAAGTATCCTTTTCGTCCTCAGGAATTGAGAAAAGTATTATTTAGTTAGGAGGAATAACATTCAGTTTTATGGTTGCGGTTAGGCATGTTCGCTCCTCCTGCTAACTCATTAGGTGAACTCAGAACCACATCACCGAGGTAGATCTTACCTCACGGATATGAAGTCAGAAAGGTGATGAAACTCTTATATTCCATAACGACATTTAGTCGCTGGTTATTTACTTTAACGCCTTTTAAAATATAGAAGTGATTTGAATTTTTTATGTTATTATTTGTAAAAATGTAGAGAATTATCGAGCCCAAAAAAAAAAAAATTGTGAAACTCTCCTAGGTTAGATGTAAAATTTCTTTGGTTTTAGCTAGTTTTGGTTCTTCATAATTTAAAAATATATATCATTAATGCAGTATATATATTTATTGATAACTTTTTTTCTTAACTGTTATGTTATATATTTCAGTGATATCCGTCATTATATATTATATTTAAAGAGAAGAAATCCCCCATCTGTACAGACTCTTTGTATGTCCTACTTAGCTTAAGAAATATTTTTTCAACTAACCCGCTAAATCAAACTATATATTACTCATTACAGTCTGCCATCAGAAACGGTATTTCAGTGTTCTTCGCCTGGGTCCATGGACACTGCGGAATAGCGGGCAACGAACTGGCCGATAGGGCAGCAAAAATGGCGATTGCTGAAGGAATACCATACCGCGAAGTGCCTGTTAATGATTTTATTGCTCTCATTAAGCACAAGATTAAATTGAAATGGAGATAAACGTGGGAAAATGTTTCCAATAACAAATTGAGGGAAATTAGAAGGGACGTCTCCCCTTGGATATCATCAACTAGAGATGTGCGCAAAGAGGAGGTGATTTTGACGCGCCTTCGAATAGGTCACACGCGCCTGACCCACGGTTACCTTATGGCCCGCGATCCTCCACCATTATGCCAAACTTGTGGAACAGAACTTACAGTCAAACACATTCTGACAGAATGCCGAGCTTATAACTCCCTCAAATCTTTATATAATATACCTGATGATCTCCATTCCATCTTGCAGGATAACAAACATACTATAAATAGACTTTTTAAGTTTCTACATCATTCCAAACTCTACCATAAAATTTAATCAATTCCGGCCGGAAACATGAATCTGCTACAGAGATGTATTAACCCGTCTTCGGATGGAACATACGCGACTCACTATCATCTCATGAAGGAGGGAGGACGAACCGATGTGTCGATGCTGCTGAAGTGATCTCGCTGTTGGACAAATTCTTACTGGGTTGCTCCGGAGTCTCACCGATTCTCTTCATGTGTACAGGAAATGATCAGAGAAGACTCCACAACAGTAATAAATTTGTGAAGTGTAAATTGTAATTGTTAACATGTAATGGAAATTATGATTGTAAATTTCTCACTTTGTAATTTCAACTGCCTTTTTATGTCATGTATGTATGTAAATTTCTCACTTTGTAATTTAACTATATCTGTATTTCTACTGTATGAACATGCCAATTGTAATCGAATTTGTACATCAAGTGTAAATGGCCCGAGTGGTCGAAACACTTAAATAAAAAAAAAAAAAAGAAAAAAAAGAGAATTATTTTCTAAAGACACTCATATGTTCCCCTCACTTGACTGGTTACACAATGGAAATTATAATAACAAAAACAGAAAACAATAAATATTTCCCATCAGCATGTATGTATTTAAAGAGATGAATTTAAAATTACTTTATTGGCGTACGACGTACGTTATGCAGATTAACAATAAGAAATAAAAAATATTCAAATTTTATTTTTGAATAATTTTATATCATATCCTAAACAAAAGAAGCTTTGTTTTATAGCAGAAAAAAACTTAAATATTTCGGTTCAAATCCGACTTGTCCTTACTCTTTACTGCCTTTATTTCTCAATGTAATTTAGCAATTTTTTTTATTAACATCCTTGCAGTAGTTTGAGATGCTTAACAATAAATCAAATATAAATAATTTTTTTTTCGTACCTCTAAATTAAATTTCTAGATTTTTCCCTAATTAAAAGGTGTTATTAGATTTTTAATCCCTTCCTGGCCATCTCTCATATTCGCAGATTATCCTGCAAGTTACCATCCTTCTCTAATTAGAGTGAAATTTCAATTTCGTCCGGCAACCACTAAGTAAAAGTCAGTCCGCCTAGGCTGGGCTCCAAGAGTTGCTAAAATTACGTGGTTGCAAAAGTTACGCCTTAACTCTCTCGCCTAAATCTTGGTGTCACTTTTGATCAAACTTTATTCTGGAAACCACACATTGCCCAAATTTCCCGTCGAGCCATAGCTACCTTAAAGCAATTAGATAGAATCCGTTATCTCCTTCCCCTAACAACCTGTCAACTCCGTTAACACTTAGTACCCACTTTGACTTTGGTATATGGCGAACTCTCGAGTAATCTCGAATCTAAACTTAAACGCTTTATGAATTGCGCAGTACGATTTATTTTCAGAATCATCAGAGATATGCAAATAACCCAATATTACGCAGAGCTGAAGTGGTTTCCTATCTATTCTAAGTAAGTGTGTCTGACATGTACCCTGCACCTCACCGAACTTGGAACTGCAACTCTGGAACTCCATTCCCTCTAACATACGTCATGTAGCAACCCTTCCCTCGTTTAAATCCCTTCTATTCAACTATCTTACTCCACCAATCTTATCCAATATTAAAATATTACAGATATTTAGTAACTATCTTTTTGTTTTGATTTTTATGTATTTAGTCAATTAGTTTTTAATTTTTTTCTCGGTATATAAGTTATAATTAAGTGTGACCACACTGTTTTATGACCAATAAATGTTATTATAAAATTAAAATTACCTTTGTAATTGTTAATGGTACCTACTATTTATTATACTTATATGATGCTTATAGATCCATTATCATTATTAACTGTTATTAGATTTTGAAAGGTGATATCAATCTAACCGAAAGACTTACTCCGGGTACTCCCCAGACCCCAACTTACTAAGTTAACTAAGTTGAAACATTGAATAAGTTTTACTATAATCTAGTTGCTGAAGGTAGTAAATCCTAAAACTAACATACAAAGTTCATAACTTTGTTTGAGGACTTATCCTCAAGTATGAATAAAAAACTTATAAAAAGTGTACCTGGAGTTGAGAGTCATAACATCTTAACCTCTTGAGAAAGTTCTTTTATGGAATGAATAACCGCTTCCAGGATAAGAAGTGGAAGGGCTGTCATAAAAAGTTCGGTTCATAGGATAAAAGTAATATAATATGTCTTTTTAATAAGGGATTTATACAAGACTATAAACAAGATGTCCTAGTTGTTGTTGTTGTCTGGGGCTTTAGGGCGTAAAACCCTGAGGTCATCAACGCCCATGTTTCGTGCTTTATATTCTATTTCTATAATTCTATTTCACTTTAAATAATTTCGAGAAAAAAATTTAAATAATTACTTCTGTTGGTATTTTTTATTACGTATAACAGATTTT
>NW_027112396.1:803811-810867 GCF_000696795.3 Halyomorpha halys | reverse complement strand
TGGTATAATTGTGATTTTTTATGATCGCCGGGTTTTTCGGGTAAATGATCTTCATGGCTTTTAGTGAACTTAAAAGAGTCGGTAATGATAACTATGTTAGTATTCGTTACTGTCATGGAGAAGTGGAGTGCTGAGGCTATTGCATGTAATTAAGCTGTATATACACTGCATAATTTATGCAGTTTTATTTTATGAGTTGAGTTGTTTGTGATGAAAGAGGATGCTGTAGATTCGTCAGATTTTGATCCATCAGCATATATAAAAAAAAGATCAGGAATATTTTGACAAAGACGTGAGAACCTAGTTCTATATTCAGTAGGTGACATACTACCTTTGGGCAATCGGGATAATTGGAGATGTCCTAGTAAACAGCTTTAGTCCATCTTTGAGAGTATTGTTCTGACATTGAAATGGATTCAGTTTCAGAAACAGTATTATTATTATTATTTGTTTACCACTAGAAGGCAGCATTTTGAGCTGACATTGAATATCTTTAAGGGGGCTTCCTTAAACAATATAGTTTTCGAATTCAGGATATTACTTTATTTATTGATAATTATTAAAATCTGCCACAAACTTGGGCAATTAGTAATAGTGCTAATTGAATATAATCCCTACCAAAGATTAAAAAAGCGAAAAAATAAATAAATTATCTATTTGATATAAAGAGAAAATGAACATAATCAAACAATGTAAAATAAATTATAAACAATCTCGACTTGAGGATCCCTGAGCCCATTTATTCCCCACGTATAGTATAGGGGGGTACAACAAGGTCCTCTCACCGCGTCACTGGTATTGAGCAGGTGGAGGCTGAGTAAGTGCGCAAAAACCGCAATCACTCTACATGAGTTGAGCATCTGCCATAACTCCAGATTAAAACTGGCACGATATAAATTAGTCATAAAATCTGTTTTATTATCAGAATCCATATTATATTATAGTATCCATATTATTGTATTATGTTCGTAAAAACTTGAGAATTAAGATAATTTAATTTTTTTAAGACTAAAACATTATGTCTAAAAGGTTTTTTTTTTTTTATATTACTTTAAGCGGTGTTGGAATATTCGAGTTTTACAAAAGTTTTCATATTAATAATTTTTATTATAGTTATCAAACAGCTATTATATAGTACTTGTGTAAACAAATTGTTTAATAGTTTATCTCACATAGAGAATAAAAATACTTAACTCCTGGCATGGCTAGAGGTGTTTTAAAGGATGGAGGGTGTTTTATGTGGCACTTGCATTCCTTTCTAGAGCAATGCAAGTCGAAGGTATAATTGCTCATTAATAAAAGTTTTTTTTGCGTCGCAAGCCAAATCTAGTAAATGCTTTTAAGTCTAAAAACAAAACAAAGTCTTAATTTGGCAACATTTTAGTCATTACACAGCAGTGATATATCCTATGGTATGTGAAATGCACTTCCCAAATTACTTATTTGTACATATGTGAGAAATATCTGGTTGCTGACAGGCAATTTGAATTTTAATGAGTTGAAGATCAAATGTCGATTAGAGTCGTCAAGAGATACGGTAGGAGACAAGCTGTATGCAGTAATCTGAGTTGTACATACTATATCATAGAGCCTAGCGTACCTCCACTCAAATAAATTAAATAAAGTATTCAACACCACTCCACACAATTTCGCTAAGGTTCGCAAAAGCATGTTAAGGGGAGTATATATAGATTTATTATAGTTTAACATTCTCTTTTAGATTACTTACAAAATCCTGAGAAGAAGATGAAGCCGGCAATCATGAGAACAGGATGGAGGTTGAACTGTCGCTGGGGATTCTCGTTCCAGGCGAATCCTTCTCGGTAGTAGAGGGCCCAGAAGAGAATGAGCACTAGAGATGCCAAGAGGAGCACCGAAGAAAGCACCACCACCAGAACGTACTCGCACCAGCCCCCGCACGACAGGTCTCGGCTGTCATCGTCGGTTGTCAGCTGTCTGCAAGCAGAAAAGGGTATCTATATCAGTATAACGTATATGTAATAAATAGTTATAGCTAATAATAATAGAAATATAATATATCTATATCTAGAGTATATCTATGTGTTGGAGCAACTGATGTCCAAATTCTTCGTTAAAAAAAAGGAACGAAAAATATTGGATGAAGATAGTTGACCTTATGAAGTAGATTGGAGAAAGATAGTTCTGTGAGATAAATAGTTGGTAGCAGAACTTGATTCTTACAGTTCTGAAAAAGCCCTGCAAAGTGGAGCGAAACGTTAGTTAACAATAAATAGTTTTATTTTCCTATTTCGATGCCTTTATTGACCGCCACCCGGACTTTCTTCCCCAAGGAACGAAATATAGTTTCAACTATTTCTTTGCCGACGTTTCAGCCCACTTTGCAAGGCTTCAGGGCTACAAAAGATATAAAAAAACTAAAAATATACTGGGAATGTAAGATAATGAGGTGACAATTATGTAAACTAAGGCCTAGTTAAAAAATTATTATATTTTTTATTTTAGGAAGTAAAAGAATATCTGAAAAATATTAAAAATTATTATTTACACTGTCAACATATTTTTTGTTTATTAAATAAATCAAAACTTGTATCCTTTTTTGTCTCAACACTTTTTATTTTTCAACAGTCTAACGTTTCGGCCATTTTAGCCATCCTCAAGGACATCTTCAATTATAAATTCTTCCTCACATTAAATTTAGAAATACAATTGGCTATTCCGCCCAGGTCATCCATTAATTTTAAGTTAAAAATCTATTTTTTTTAATAATTTAAAATCATAATTATATATAATTCTTCTTATATAAAATTATACACACAAAATCACTACCATATACACAAACCATTTATTATGGTTATAAATAGTAATAAATGGTTTGTGTATATGGTAGTGATTTTGTGTGGATAAGTTTATATAAGAAGAACTAGATAATTATGATTTTAAATTATTTAAAAAAATAGGTTTTTAACTTATAATTAATGAATGACCTGGGCAGAATAGCCTGCAAAAGTATTTCTAAATTTAATGTGAGGAAGAATTTATAATTTAAAATGTCCTTGAGGATGGCTAAAATGGCCGAAACGTTGGACTGTTGAAAAATAAAAAGTGTTGAAACAAAAAAGGATACAAGTTTTGATTTATTTAAAAAATAATTACCTTGTCTCAAGAAATTGAAATAATATAATTATAATATTTTTTGTTGTTTTGTATCTTTTTAGCCCTGAAGAAGCCAGGTGGAGTGAAACGTAGCCAAATAAATAGGAAAACCATTTTTTTGTTTCTTTTATATTCAGTTGATCATTTCATATCTAATGAAAAAAAAAATAATGAATGCTACATGGTCCGGGTGCGGTCAAATAAAACTCAAATAGTAATAATAACTTAATTGAGCCAACGTTTCGCCCCACATTGCAGGGCTTCGTCAGGGCTAAAAAAGATACACTTGACATAGTTACAAAGAAAAAAAAAATATAGTGGAAAATAACGGGGGTATACAGTGAAACGTAAAATTTAATAAGAAAAATTAAAGGTTATAAACAATAAATTAAAATAAAATAAATAAACAATAAAATAAATATAATTTTTTTTCTTTGTAACTATGTCAAGTGTTTGTATCTTTTTTAGCCCTGACAAAGCCCTATTTGTTGGCTCAATTAAAATAGTTATTACTATTTGAGTTTTATTTGACTGCACCCATAACCATATTCCATTCATTGATAAACTCGGTCAATTAGCAATCTTCCAGAAAAAAAAAATAGTTTAATAATAATTAATAAATATTAATGTTTCCTTTCAATTCACATTCACTTTGTTTATTTATTTTTTATAATAAAAATAGTGCAAATGTAAAATAATAGTCAACGCAGAGCCTCCAGTCCACGACGTTAGCCACTGTGAAACATATATGCGCGTTTGGACGCAGACCTTTGTTACATTCTTGGTTTACGTAACATTGGTAAGTATTTTGGATTAGCGACATGTGACAAACGTGTGAATCCGGCTTTAGAACTAGCAATAATAGTTGAGGAAGCTACTAGCTTATACATTATATTTCTGGATCACCTTGCACTGGTGGTACCTCTTTGTCCGAGCAAGTACCCTACAGAGTATAGTAATTTGTACACTTCCTCTACATAATGTGCTTTCTCCTTTTGTTTCCTCTTTGGCCTGTCATTATTATCGAATTACCTTCTTTGCCCAGTCATCGTAATAGTCCAAGGTAAGAGTCCGAGCCCATTCACGTTGAATACTCATTACAGAATGTTATTCGTTAAAATGAGGAGTGTTGAAGAAATGTTTCTTTTTTATTGTAAGAAATTATTATGCGTCTGGATTTTTAATTTGACTTGTTAAATTAATTAATAAATTTCATTAAATTCCTATTTATAATAAGGATTATTTAAAATTGATTGAGAGGTAGAGTCAAGCAGTAAATGACCAAAATATAGTACAAGAGCCCAGTGGAGAAAAAGTTAGTTATTTCAACCCAATTTTGAATTACTTAATAAAAACTATTTAAAAGTCAAAATTGATGAGTCTGCCAAGTATATATAAAGGCATTAAAAAATGGAGCCTGTTTAAAAACTCCAAAGAATTATTTTATATATACTTGTTTGGAAGTGGTTTAGTTTATTCTTAATTTAAAAACAATTTTGATCCTTTTTTTCTCTCAACTGTAAATGGTAAGTGAAGGAAGGAAGAAAAGTGTTGTGTAAAAAAGGTTTTAAATTTAAGAAAATTTTTTTTAGAAAAAGTTATATGAGACAAAGGCAATTAGCCTGCATTTTTAAGAGTTTGAAAAAGAAATAACATCAATATGAAGGTATCCTTGAGAATGGCCTGAGGGCCGAAACGTTGGAGACATTGTAAGGAATGAAAGTTGAGAGAAAAAAAGAATCAAAATTGTTTTTAAATTAAAAATAAACTTCAAAGCAATTAATTTTTGTTTAGGAACTCTATATCTTTGAAACTACCAACAACACTATAAAATCTAATAAAAATTCATTTAAAATAGAGTAAATTTTCTATAATATGTAATGATAAAAAATTGCTATCATAATGAGCTCTAATAGCATAACAGTTTAAGTTCAACTGTTAACCTTGTACAGTTTTTTAAAAAGCAACATTTCATACAAAATGTACTGGAAAATCAGTGATTAGTGAATTTATTTTTGGTTATCTACATCTCAGGAACCATTGGACGTACAGAAGTCAATTAGCACTGAAATGAGCCCAGTAGAAAATAAAATCTATAAAAATATTTCACCCTAATTTTTGATTACCTTAATGAAAACTATGTACAATTACGAGTAAAAATTGATGAGTCTGTCAAGTATAGGTAAGGGAATACGAAATGGTGGCTGTTTCAAAATATAAAAAAATAATTAATTTTTTATTCAGAGCTTCTGTTAAACTACCAAAAGCACTAGAAAATCTAATAGAATATTATTTACAGTAGACTAAACTAGTAAAGCTCTTTTTGTTCGATAATTCCTGAGAAACAATTTTTTTAAAAGAAACGTTTCTAAACCAAATAATGAAAAATCAGAAGTTAGTGAATTTATTTTGGGAAATCTATATCTCAAAAACTATTCTACGTATAGATGTCTATTAGCACTCAAATTAAAGGTATTTTAATGTGCTATAAAGTAGTTTATAATGCTTATCTTCGTAGGAGTAATAGTTTTCATATTATATTCACAAAATGAATTCACAAGATATTAATTTCTAGTTGTTCGGAGAAAAAGTTTGGTTTATAGAAAACTATATCTCTGTGACCATTGGACGTAGAGTTGTTTTCTAGCACTCAAAGCTAGTTGAACGTACTATAAAGTTGTTTATTACGCTTATATTTGTAGGAATAGTATTGTTTATGAAATTAGATTAAATAAACTCAAAAGAAGTTGTTTTCTAGTTCGGTAAAAAAATTTGATTTATGAAAAATTATTTCTCAGGGACCATTAGACGTACAGATGTTTGTCAACACTCAAAGCTAGTTTATAACGTTTCTCTTTGTAGGGGATAATAGTTTTTATATTTTACAACCTAACCCATTAATTCTTAATCTTTCATCCTTAACAATCCCTGATAATCCTCCGAGGCGTCTGAAAAGAAGATGGGCACGGGACCTTCTAATTTAAATTAATGTTTGAAGTACCACCAATGGGTGCTTGTGTCCCAAGATTTTCAAGTGTATATGAAACATACTACATATTTACCTATTGTATTATTTTGTACAGTTGTAAATTACATTAAATAAATAATTTAAAAAAAATATTTTACAAAATGATGATTTATAGTTATTCGAACAACCTTTTTGAATTTATAAAAAACAACTAAATATCTATTTGGATATATGAAAAAGTATTTGGAAATATAATAAAAACAATTACGTCTTATAAACTACTTCATAGTAAGTTAAATTACCTTTCTTTGTAATACTGGCAGATGTATGTACGACTAATACTTCATGATATATTATTTTTCAAAAAACCAAAAAAGGTTGTCTGAATCAAAAAATCATTATTTTGTCAAATATCATAAGACCTACTACTCCTACGAAGATAAAACTTATAAACTAATTTTATAATACATTTCACTAGCTTTAATTTGAGTGATGGCAGACATCTGTACGTTTTAGGGTTCTTGAGTTAATTTTTTTCATAATTCAAAATATTCGTCCGAACAACTATAGATGTCTATTAGCGCTGAAATTAAAGCTTGTTAAATTTACATTAGCTGATAACGTTTATCTTACGTTTACGTAGGAGTAGTAGTTTTATGATATTTGACAAAATAAAATTCACAACATTTCTAGTAGTTAAGATAAAATATTTTACAAATGTCTATTAGCACTCAAATTAAAGCTAAATAATTGTACTTTAAAGTAGTTTATGAACGTTTCATAAAAATGTACTGAATTATCAGTAATTAGTTAATTTATTTAGGAACTATGTGAAGGTAAGGGTCATAAAGTACTTTATAGTAATTGAACTAGCTTTAATTTGATTGCTAATAGATATCTTTACTATTCGCGGTCAAATTAAAGCTAGTCCAATGTACTATAAAGTAGTTAAT
>NW_027112396.1:795737-803295 GCF_000696795.3 Halyomorpha halys | reverse complement strand
TGATTGTAGGATCATACATATAATGGAAGTTTTTTGTAGTAGATTGTCCCTGAAGATGGCCGAATTGGCCGAAACGTTGGACGTGTAAATGAAATAAATGTTTTGAGACTATAATTTGGATAGTGTTTTGAATTATTTAGTAAAAAATTGCCAGTCTCAAGAAAGAACTTTAAGATTATAAAAAAAAGTAGTTAATGACCTTTACCTTATTAGGAATAGTAGTTTTCGTGATCTTTGCTAAATAAAATTGATTTATAATTATTCGGACGATAAGTATGATTTATGAAAAACTTTATTTGAGAAACCATTGGATGTACAGATGTCTGTTGGTACCCATATTAAAGCTAGTAGTGTTCATGGTTTTGAAATGGCTAAGTATAGCTAGGGGGAATAAAAAATTGCGGCTATTACAAAACATTAATTTTTCATTCGTAACTATATATCTTACAAACTATCAACAACACTAAAAAATCTAAAAGAAGATTATTTAAAGAAGAGTAAATTTGCTGAAAAATTAGCCCTAATAGAGCTATTTACGTCTAATTGTTCCCGAGATATAGCCTTTTAAAAAGCAATCTTTCATAATAATGTACTGACATATCAGTGGTTAGTTAATTTATTTTCTGAAATCTATATCTCAGGAACTATGTGACGTACAGATGTCTATTAGCAATGAAATTAAAGTTTAATGTACTATAGTAGTGTGCTAAGTAGTTTATGATCTTTACCTTCCTAGGAATAGTAGTTTTCGTGATATTTACTAAAATAAATTGATTTATAGTTGGTTGGACAATAAAATTGATTTATGAAAAACTTTATTTCAGAAAACATAAGATGTACAGATGTCTGTCAGATCTCAAATTAAAGCTAGTTAAATTTACTATAAAATATTTTATAACTTTTATTTTTGTAGGAGTAGTAGTTTTTATGGTATTTAACAAAATAAAATTCACAAAATGTTAATTTTTAGTTGTTCGGATAAAATGTTTGATTTTGAAAAAATATATCTGTAACTAAAAGACGTGCAGACATAAGCCAGCACTCAAAATGAAAGAAATTTAACTTACTATAAATTGGTCTATGACACGTATCTTTGTAGGGGTAGTAGTTTTTATAATATTCGCTTATGAATATTAACACATGAAAATTTGTCCTAACAATTATAAATGAATTTATTTTTGCAAATACCATGAAAACTGCTATTCCTACGAAGTTAGAACGTCAGATACTATTTTAAAGCACAATTAACTAAAATTTGAGTTCTTATAATACATTTGTACGTTTTATGGTTCCTGAAATATAGATTACTCTAAATAAACTCAATAACTACTCATTTTTTATGAAATACTGTTTTATTTTTAAAGTATATCTCTCCAAAATCCTATGTAAAATCCTTGATGCTCCTTATTACGTCACAAATAAACTCATTCATAAAGACCTTAACATCCCATTCGTTGCAGATTTGACCCAAAACAGATATGCGTCTTTTTATTCCAAACTCCTTAACCATCCTAACCCATTAATTCTTAATCTTTCATCCTTAACAATCCCTGATAATCCTCCGAGGCGTCTGAAAAGAAGATGGCCACGGGACCTTCTAGTTTAAATTGATGTTTGAAGTACCACCAATGGGTGGTTCCTTCCCAAGATATTCAAGTGTATATGAAACATACTACATATTTACCTATTGTATTATTTTGTACAGTTGTAAATTACAATAAATAAATAATAATAAAAAAAAAGTATATCTCGGGAGCTATTGCTGGTAAAGAGCTCATTTAAGGCTCATAATTTAGAAAACTTACTCTACATTAAATGATTGTAGTTTTAAAGATATGGACCTGCAAATGAAAAATTAATTTTTTAAAACATTTTGTAACAGCTACAATTTTTATACTCCCCCCCCCAACTATTCGTAACATAATCATTAATTTTGACTAGTAACTATAAATAGTTTTCTGGAAGAAGGACCGTGTGAATAGATAAATGGAATATGGTCCGGGTGCGGTAAAAAAAAAAACCAACTCAAATAGTAGAATTATACTATTTTATTGAGCCAACGTTTCGCCCCACGTTGCAGGGCTTCGTCAGGGCTAAAATTCAGCTTTTTTCTCTTATCTATCTGTTACTATTACCCTTTTCATTTACTATTTACAACCTTTAATTTTTCTTATTATATCTTACTTTTTTACATTTTATACCCCTGTTATTTTACACTTATTTTTTTTCTTCTCTTTTTTCCTTTTGTAACTATAGTGTTTGTATTTTTTTTAGCCCTGACGAAGCCCTGCAACGTGGGGCGAAACGTTGGCTCAATAAAATAGTATAATTCTACTATTTGAGTTTTTTTTTTTTGACCGCACCCGGACCATATTCCATTTATAAATAGTCTTCATTACACCTATTTAAAGAAGACGTAATTGCAACATGTTAAACAGTTTTATCTAAATCCTGTTCTTAACGTCTTAAGGAAATCCTTAGCGCGAAAATCTATCGGTATTAATAATCTTCGCAGGATTTATTAAAAACAAGTTAAATCCATTAGTTTGTTTCTTATTTTAAACATATTTATGTAATCGACAAAAAAAAAATGATATAATCTAATCCTCAAACTTTAAGGTTTTAAATTTCAAGATACCTAAAATCCATCGAATTTTGATGAAGTGATCAGAAAAAAAATATAAAACCGCTGTTTTAAAACTACGAAAAACTCTTCAAAGCAACTGGGTAAAGAAATTGATTAAACTTTGCGTAGTTATTTCCAGCATTTTCAGTTTTAGAAATTTTTGTATTTATTTATTTAATGTTATTTACAACTATATATTGTTTTTAAACCTGTCCGAACTTCTTAGACTTGTGTTTTCCGCTTCGTACCTTATTAAACGTTCATACAAATCTGTACTAGTTTTTAAAAATAATCATGAAAAATGGGATTTATCGCCTTTTGATATAAATGTCCTCATAGGCACTTTTAATCAACAACTTGAGGATTCGCCACAGTGTTATAGGCGATAGAATCGATAAATAGGATATCAACTCGATTCCCGTTATTGCACGAGAAGTTCAACAGCCTCCGGTAATGTCAGATTTCTGCGGTTTGTGAGAGAGGGGAGGTGGAGATAGGCCTGTATCGATTCCTCTGATATCTTATTCATCGAGTTCCGAATCGAATGTTCGTTTGTCACTGAATCATTTAGGCGATATTTACGGTTCAATAAACTCTCCCAAACCTTGTTTCGATTGATCGATATACTTGGTCGTCGAGAGTTGCGTCAGTGCCTGATCATCTTAACAATTAAACCGAAACTGATCTAATTATGATGAGGGGCAGTGTCGTAATAGCAAGAGAAATATTCATAATGTTGTATCGATTCATCGCTATGCTGCATAATTTTCTTTTTCAGCCATTATTTTTTTAATATGCAAACTATTTATGACAATATTTAAATTAATTTTTTTCTTAGTGAGTTATTAAAATTTTGAAATGAAAATAATTGTTAATAAGTGGTATTAGATTTGACAAACTGCGGCAAAGTTGAGCATAGTTGAATTGTGGCCAGCTTGTGCTTTATTCACTCCTTGGTGTTCAGTTAGTATTGTTTTAAGGTATCTCTATACGTTTGCCAAAAAATGGTATTGTAACGGTTGCACAAGCGTGTGAATAGGTTATTTGTATTGGTTAATACAAGCTCAACTGAATTCGTTGAGTGTTGGTTTTTGGGCACAATTTTTTTTTTTTAATATTTATTTATTGCTATTTACAACTGTACATTATAATACATTTAGTAAATCTGATCTAAGTTAAATAGGAGTGTTACAGGCGTGTAGAGAAACTACCCATTGGTAGCACTCAAATGACATCTTACATTAGCTGGTCTCGTGGCCATCTTCTTTTCAGGCACCTCAGGAAGATTGTCAGGAATGGAAGAAGATGCAAGATTTGAAACTAGGAGGTTTGAGTGGTTAGAGAGTTTATAATGGAAGGAGTGTTATCTGGTTCGGGCTAGATCGGTTATATAGGGAACATTATGGTCTTTATGTATAATTTTATTTGTGAAAAAGTAAGGAGCATTGAGGATTTAACGAAGGATTTTGGATTGTAAGGATTGAATACGAGAGGAATTCGAAGGTTTAGTGGAGCCCCAAAGCTCAACTCCATATGTCCAGATTGGCCTTATTACAGTCATGTAGATCAATATTTTGTAATGTGTTGGAAGTTTAGACCGTTTGTCAAATAAGTGCTGTAATAGTCGAAATCGACGTGGAGTTTCCTGTCTTTTCAGTCTTGTGTGAGGATTCCAGGTTAATCGTTTGTCAAAATGTAGTCCAAGGTAGCGGCGGATATGTTCGACAGGGGTAAGAGTAACATCATTATAAGGGGTAAGAGAAACTGTAGGGCAGTCAGTAAGTTTACGACGAAGGGTAAAGGTGATTTGATGGGATTTGTTGGAATTTATTGGGCACAAATTAAAGGGTGTTTGTGCTGCATCCACGCGTTTGTTTTTAATTAAATATTGTTGTTGTTTATTATTGCGAAAGATAATTATTTGTGTTCTCTGTGTTTTAATTGATTAAAAAATTTCCCTAACGTTCGGATTCAATGATTAACTTTAGTTTAAGTATGTATATTTTAAAAATCGAGTCGTTGTAAATCCATTGTTTCAATTGTTGTTAATTAACTTTAGCAGTTTTTTTTTATTTCATATACCACTAATATGTATTTTTATCCATTGTATGTCTAGCTAATTAAATCAAAAAGTTTATGATAAAAATTATAAAACGAAGTTTGAATTTATAGTTTATGTAGTGTTACTTCAACGATTCTTGATTACCTACAACGTACTTTGCTATGTGGTTACCTATGTTTGTCGCTCACTTCATTTACCAACCAATTGTACAAGTCTCGGATTTAAAGTAATTGACAAACGTGTGTGTTACTGCACGAATTAGTACATTTTGAGGTATTTTTTTGGCACCAACTGTTTTATTGTTAACTTAATGGTCTTTTACTGGAAGAGTCTCTGGAATTAAACTGGATACAAAACAGATACAAAAGCTTTAGGCACACATTATAATTATGGATATTATAAATAAATTAACTTTTTAGTAGTTTTATATAATCTAGAATTAATTTAGTCATTTTTGTTTGTTATTGTATAAAATGTTTTTTTATAATTATAAAAGAAAGTAGTTTTATATAATAAAGAGAAATAAATGGTTTTTGAAAAATTGTTAAATTTAGTTTAATTGTTCATCTTTGGGGTAATAGAGGTAGGAGATAAGTGTTTTTAGTCTATATGGTTGTCTATTATTTTTAGTATATTATTCCCTTAAAAATGTATGGCTATTAATAGTAATAAAGTTTTTATTCATTATTAAATGATAATAATATAATTAAATATTAGCAATAATGACAATATTGGGGATAATTATATGTTATATATAAAATATTTTTAACAGGTAAATAGTTTATAAATAGTTTTGAAGTATATATGATATATTAGTAGTGTTGTAAGCACATGTTATAAGTTTTGTTGAATTTGGTTTTATAGCAACCTGAAGATGGGGGATATTTCACGAAACGTTGTTGCTGATTATATGAAATAAATTATTGCTGTTGAAAGAGGAAGAATTGTGTTATTCACCAAATCCAGTTCAATTTTTTATTGTTTGTTTTTTGTCCATATTTTAAGTTTCAACTTTAAAATGATTTTTTAAATTAAATACATTAGAATGTTGAATTAGTGAATTGTTATAAAAATTAAAATCTGTACCAAGAGTCAAGGGTTTGTTACTTTTGTAAGGTAGTTTCTTGAACAAAGATTGCGCAAAGAGGTGATATGTTTATGATCATGCTCAATCACTAGAATTTTCCCCAATTGAATGATAGATGGACTTTATGAGGCTCCAGAAGCCACAGAGCTGACTCACGTCACTATAGTGACAGTATAAATTTCCTCCCTCCTGATTAATGCCACGAAAACAACAATTGATATTCAACTGAGTAGTTAATAATATCAAAATTCAAAGATTTATAAATTTTAATCCCAATGTTTATAGTTTAATAATATTTTAAATACTCCTTTAATTACTTGGTTAATTTTAAAAAATCTCAAAATGGTGGTTCATCTTCGAGAAGTTTAAAATTGAGTTTTCAGTATACATAATAGCTAGTAAAAATCACAAAATCTAACTAAATCTTTAATTATGGACAAAATATTTGAGAACTACTTATCAAAGTATTTAATGTTTGTTTGTAAGTATTTAGCGAGTTTATTTTTGATTCCACTATGGTTGAGACAAGATATGTTCCTCATATACATTTATTTTAATGTTAAAAAAATGATTAGGATATAGATGGTTCATATTTTTTTTTTTTTATCAAATAAAAAACTACCGCATATAATGTTTCGTTTCTAAATTTTCAGAACTTTCGTAAAGAAGTAGAAAATTCTGACAATTCGTTTGCCGATTTAAATACCCTGAACAGAATATACCTATAGATAAACAGTTAACTTTTTCTCACCGATTCGCTGAAAATATTACATCATAAATGTCTTAACTGGCCACGCCTAAACACACCTAGTTCATATAATTCTTATATATCAAGGTCATTTCCATCGAATTCCTACATTTAATTAGCTATCGATTATATAATATTTTACCTTTTGAGTTGAAAGAGGGTAAAGGGGACAGTTTCGCTTAAGTTTAACTGAAATAGATACCAGGAATCGTATCTGCGTAAGGTCGAAGTTAATTAATTAATTAATCGGAAATGCCTCATTAGTTCGATCTTCTGCACGAACCGCTTTAGATATCGATTCTCAAAAATGATTACAGTGAAAATTCTATATAGCCAGTAAACAAGAAGAGAATAACCTTGTCCGCTATACAGACGGTTTCAATTCAGTTACCTACAACTTGGGAAACCCAACCTCAACCCGAAGACTGAAGCCCAGACTGCTGCAGGACATTCTTTTATAAATTTTAATAAATATAAAATCAATTCATAGTCCTACTACCTTTATTTTACTTTTTATTATTACTCATTTTATTTATTCATTATTATTATTTTTTTCTATTTTCTTCTCTCGTCCCTTTTTCAAATTAACTTGTTTCTTTTTATTATTAGAGGACTATTGTTTGTTTTATTTAAGTGTACCAAAATCATAATTTTTGTTATTAAATTTACTTTCCTCTTTTATTAAGAAGCATTATTCTTATCTATTTATTTTCTTTCTTGTTTATAGTTAGAGGTGTCTTTTGTACGAGACTATACCCCCCATAATCAACTTTTAAAATATATATATAATATAACGGTTATATCAACCATATAAGGCCCACCAGGCCGATCTGGTATAAAATAAAAAAGTAAATATAAAAATATATTTAATATATGTAAATATACTTGAAGACGTTTGTCGGGGGTTGAGGTCAGCAAAGAACAACATAAATAAACAAAACCATATTTATTTATTTTATGCCAAAATCTCGTTCTCATATTTGTTACATTATTCTTTTCCTTTCTCCATATACTACCTTTTCCTATTGTATATAT
>NW_027112396.1:794571-795187 GCF_000696795.3 Halyomorpha halys | reverse complement strand
TTCTAAATTCTATTGATGAGAAAGTTAAGCTGAAAGCTACCTCAGCGACACCGGGACAGGTTAAATAAAACCTTGACAAAAAAAAAAAAAAAAGAGGTTCACAAATAGAAAATGAAGAAGATACCGAAGAAAAAATAAAGAAATTCGTTTGGAGCTTTCGACTTTCCCGATCCAAAGAGAGTCGCTTTCTCCCAAGCCGAGAGTAGTCGGGCTTTGTTCATGATAGAGCCGTTCGGTTGTTAGGACTATCGATAGTAACCAATTATCACGTAGATAGCTTTAGATTATACTGTTTTTTTTAATCTCTTTGTCGAGAACCAATGAATAAAAAACTGATCATGGTTTTTTCTCTTTATTTTTGGTTGAAACTAACAGTATTTAAAAAAAAAATAATTTCTATAAAAATGTGTCCCCTAACTAATCTACTTTTTTTTTATATTGAGTTTATGAGGAATAGGCAACTTTTTTTTGTTTATTTTTTCATTTTTTTAGACACTACTTGCATATCTTATATTATACAAATCTTCTTACCTACATGATATTATATTTCATCTGTCACTGTTTGCAATCTACTACTATACAATTCCACGATTATCAATCAATTAAAAATTTTGTA
>NW_027112396.1:789904-794231 GCF_000696795.3 Halyomorpha halys | reverse complement strand
CTCAGGTCGAAACGTCGGCATAAAATAAATAAATATGGTTTTGTTTATTTATGTTGTTCTTTGCTGACCGCACCCCCCGAGAAACTTCTCCAATAATTTTTTTTTTAATTTTTTACTCTCACCTACGTATATTCATACAAGACAAATTGAGACAAACTTTACCACTTTAGAAATAGACTATTACAAGATATGGCTACCCCAAACATTCCCGACAAAACGTACCGAAGACTAAAAAGGAGCTGGATGATGGATCTTCTTAGCAAACAATTGATTAAATCAATCAAAGTTAGGAGGAGGTAGCAATGAGTACCGGTTTCATGCATTTTTGTAATTTTTCAAGATGTCATATTTCA
Organism: Halyomorpha halys; assembly: GCF_000696795.3. Classification (NCBI taxonomy): domain Eukaryota; kingdom Metazoa; phylum Arthropoda; class Insecta; order Hemiptera; family Pentatomidae; genus Halyomorpha; species Halyomorpha halys. The sequence continues at coordinate 793,878 of NW_027112396.1, read as the reverse complement.
TGGTTGTCTCTAATATGAAGACAGTCAATAAAAAAAAAACTTACCTACATATGGAATATATTACGGGGAATTATTTCCATCGTGAACAATTTTAAAATAAATTTAATAATAACTTCGAAAACATAATTTCATTAAGTGGACTAAGAGTCGCATTAACTGCCACGTTTAACTGTTAAACGTTTACGCCTTGACAGTGAACTGTCACACTATTGCCTAACCTAATATAATGACGATAGAAGAAAATTCATTTTTCTTATACGTTTAACTAAAAATTATATTAGCCCCGGTAGTATTTATAATAAATTTTCCTAAAAATTAAAATTGAAGCAATTTTAAACGTGTTTCTCCCTTTCACCTCTCACGTGACCTACAACCGCAACGAAAAAACACAATATAGTAAATTAAAGAAATAATAAATTAAAAATTATTTACTTTGAGTGAAGGAAAAAGCCTGGCTCCAGAATATTACTAATAGAATATTAGTATCAATACTGTAAGCCAGTGAAGGCTGAAAGAGGGCGCTAGCCGCAGACGCTCAGGACTCGACTGGAGAATCTCACCATTACCACCTACTCCAATATAATTATTGAGAGAAGAAGAATGCACCAATAATGCATCAGTAGAATATTAGTAAAATAAAAACAGTGTAAAGTAATTATTCAGTCATGTAGTCAATGAATAATTTGCAATTGTGAAATTGAAAGTTTGACTAATTATGAGATAATATAATTATATGAATCATAAATACACATGGATGAGGATTGTTGTTATAATAAATTATCATTGTTTGTAGGTTTATTAAAGTACATGAATATGGGACAAAGTACCGAAACGTTGTGCAACATATAATTTAGAATCAAATAGATTCAAATTGGAAGTTTTTAACCTCAAAAAATTTATTGTAAGGATAATTTTAAATTTCAATTTCAAAGTCTCACATACACTTCATAAAAATTGTTGTAGGCTGTTATATATTCAAGTATTATTTAATTTACTTAACTTTTGCCATCTATATCCTTCAATATTATTTATTTTTATTGGAAATTAATTTGAGTACAATAAAATGCCATCTTATCAATACATTACTATATAACCTGTTTTAAGATTAAAGATTATGTAAACAATGATATTTTTTTTGTTTTATGCCAGACTCAAGAAATATGATTAGTATACCATTATACTGTATCATTTTATTTTTGTGTTCTCTTTATATTCACCCATTCAACCTTCTGAATAACGGACAATATTATCTTCCACAATATTATACAGAAATTAAACTGTATGTATATTATTTAAGTACTTTATACGTACTTAAAAAACAAAATTGCCTTATTTTTATTCGCACCTGCTCAGTTTGAATTATTGCTATAATTTTATAATGATAGATTGGTTTTTATGCTTAAGAAAGAAGAGGGGAACTTACATCACCACTATAACAAAGTCCTCACTTTCGACATAAAGACTGTGGCGGAGGACACAAAGTCCCCTCTTTTTTTTATCCTTTATCCTTTTCTACAAAGGAACAAAATCATCGCTTTCATCTTTGTCCTTTCTATTTCTTGGGTCTTCGTATTCACAGAGAACATTTTCCTGCCATTTCTCTTCCTGAACGCTATTCCCCTAATCCTTTCTTAACGAACTGTAGAACCTCGCTCTACGAGTCAGAAGCGAGAATTCATCGATTAAACGAGAAAGCCGGAATGATCAAAGAAAAATTTCCACATTGATTTTACTTATTTACTCCAATCCTCATCGGAGTTTGAAAAGGTACTGGCTCAGAGATCTTAAATAATTATATCGGAGTAGGTGGTAATGGTGAGATTCTCCAGGGTTCTGCGGCTAGCGCCCTCTCTCAGCCTTCACTGGCTTTCAGTATCGATATTCTGGAGGCTTTTTCCTTCACTCAAAGTAAATAATTTTTAATTTATTATTTCTTCAATTTACTATATTGTGGTCATTTAACCCTTATTGGTCACCTGTCACGTGACAAGAGTGTTTTTTCGTTGCGGTTGTAGGTCACGTGAGAGGTGAAAGGGAGAAACACGTTAAAAATTGCTTCAATTTTAATTTTTAGGAAAATTTATTAGAGATACCTGGGGCCAATATAATTTTTAGTTAAACGTATAAGAAAAATGAATTTTCTTCTATCGTCATTATATTAGGTTAGGCTATACTGTGACAGTTCACTATCAAGGCGTATACGTTTACAGTTAAACGTGTTAGTTAATGCGACTGTTAGTCCACTTAATGAAATTATGTTTTCGAAGTTATTATTAAATTTATTTTAAAATTTTTCATGATAGAAATAATTCCCCTTAATATATATTCCATATGTAGGTAAGTTTTTTTTTTTTATTGACTGTCTTCACATTAGAGACAACCATGAAATATGACATCTTGAAAAATTACAAAAATGCATGAAACCGGTACTCATTGCTACCTCCTCCTAACTTTAATTGATTTAATCAATTGTTAGCTAAGAAGATCCATCATCCAGCTCCTTTTTAGTCTTCGGTACGTTTTGTCGGGAATGTTTGGGGTAGCCATATCTTGTAATAGTCTATTTCTAAAGTGGTAAAGTTTGTCTCAATTTGTCTTGTATGAATATACGTAGGTGAGAGTAAAAAATTTAAAAAAAAATTATTGGAGAAGTTTCTCGGGGGGTGCGGTCAGCAAAGAACAACATAAATAAACAAAACCATATTTATTTATTTTATGCCCACGTTTCGGCCTGAGTTTCAGGTCTTCATCAGGGCTATAGAACAAAAGACATAACAACAACATTTAGAGTAACATACAATTGAAAAGGAATAGTATACAAACAAATTTAGAATCATACAAAATATTGAATTAAATCGTCAATGATAAAAAATTGATAACTGATAATTGAATAGTACAAAATTTTTAATTGATTGATAATCGTGGAGTTGTATAGTAGTAGATTGAAAATAGTGACAGATGAAATATAATATCATGTAGGTAAGAAGATATGTATAATATAAGATATGCAAGTAGTGTCTAAAAAAATGAAAAAATAAATAAATAAATTGAATCTACAAATTGAACACTATGACAGACAATGAAAAATAGTGAGTGGCTTATATCTGAATTACAGTGTGAGTATTAACTTATATACCTATACTAAAAATATAACCTATATTGCTGACCGCACCCCCCGACAAACTTCTCCAATCATTAATCTACGATCAACTATCTACACCTCAAAAAAAAAAAATTCATTCCCAAAAAATCAGTTATTTTTGTCTGTCGAGATTTTTTGGAAAATCTATCAGTCCTGATACAAAGGTGAAAAAATACTATTTTTTTGAAAATTTTGGTAAATAAAACATTTTGAGTTCAATCACTTATTACATATTTTAAAAAATTATTTTAAATGGGTTTTAATGTGACAGTAACTTCGCTGCCACTACATGCACTGTCAACTATTATGCTAGACCTATAGTAAATATTGTATATATTATTTTATCATTATGTTATTTTATTTATTTATTTTTCATACAGATAGTTTGATTATGCTCATCTTGTCTATTCTTTTGTTTGTATATATTTTAAGAGAGTTTTTTTTTTATTATTATTTTTTATTTAATAAATAATTCAAATTTTATCCATTATAGTCTCAAAACCTTTTATGTCTCTTATAAGTCCGACGTTTCGGCCTCCGGCCATCTTCAGGGACAATCTTAATACAACTTTGAAACCATATAATTTAAACAACTCTAACAGACTATTCTGCCCAGGTCAAACACATAAATATCTAATTAGTCAAATATAACTTAAAACAAAGTCAAAATCATTCATCAGCAGACACTATTTCTTAAACTTTTATCACAACAATCTCTTGTGATGAAAGTGATTCTTGTGATAAAAGTTTAAGAAAAAGTGTCTGCTGATGAATGATTTTGACTTTGTTTTAAGTGATATTTGACTAATTAGATATTGATGTTTTTGACCTG
>NW_027112396.1:780112-789579 GCF_000696795.3 Halyomorpha halys | reverse complement strand
AATAAAAAAAAAAAAAAAAAAAAAAACATATAGTGATAAAACAGCACCAACAGTAGGTATTGTTATAAAAGTAAATTACAAATCATGGTAGTGTTAAAAAATCCTTGAATTGAAAGTATACCTCGCTACTTTTTACGTACTCCATAAAATTTCTCTCCAATTTATCAAAGAATCGATTTGCACACACAATTTATATCATGTTCTATGTAATATATCTCTAGGTCATCCATCATACATTATATCGGTGTATGTTATAATATAATGGCTGTAATAAGGTGTAATGTATTTTTATATTACATGGCAGTGATGTATTCCCTCCCGACAGGATCTCTTACATACATTAAATGCTTCAATAGATTATGTATTCTCTGCACATAGAGCCTCTCTCTTTGGATCGGAATTCTATTAACTCACGAGCCGGCGGTGTGTAAGCTTTATTGATGATGTTGATTGGTTAGATATATCGCTCCTCTGTGGGTACTCTCCCCCGGGGAATGTCAAAGGGAAATCGACACGACTGGTCTTAGTGTATAACAAGTACCTAGTTCGATATAGGGCGTATCCATTATAACCGACGTAAATGTAATTTTTTTTAATAAGAAGGCACTATTTATGCTAATTCCTCTCAGTGAAATATTTTCACACTTCATACACTTTTTACTATTTAACATTAATAATAATGCCTGTTGAACAGATTCGATACTTAGGACTCCATCTTGACAAGAGACTTACTTGGAATCCAAACACAAGACTGAAACGACAAGAAACTGCTCGTAGATTCCGATTGCTACAACACTTACTTGACAAACGCTCTAAACTTCCCATTCACTAAAAAAATTAATATACACTACAATAATCAGACCAATGTGGACATGTGGAATTGGGCTCTGAGGCACCACCAAACCATCAAATTCCTCCCGCATCAAATCCTTACAATCCAAAATCCTACATAAAATCCTTGATGCTCCTTATTACGTTACAAATAAACTCATTCACGAAGACCTTAACATCCCATTCGTTGCAGATTTGGCCCAAAACAGATATGCATCTTTTCATTCCAAACTCCTTAACCATCCTAACCCATTAATTCTTAATCTTTTATCCTTATAAATCCCTGATAATCCTCCGAGCCGTCTGAAAAGAAGATGGCCATGGAACCTTCTAATTTAAATTAATGTTTGAAGTACCACCAATGGGTGGTTCCTTCCCAAGATTTTCAAGTATATATGAAACATACATCATAGTTACTTATTGTATTATTTTGTACAGTTGTAAATTACATTAAATAAATTTAAAAAAAAACATTAATAATAATTCTTCTTTCATCATAAAACATAAAAACCGATACTTTTAACTAATAATGTTTCCTTCCATATCATAAATAAACTTTCAACTACTAAACTGTTTTTTCACAACGCCTAATACAGGTCATATCCCCTATCTTTCAGATTACATCCAAAAATTCGAACATTCCGCTATATTCAACCTTCGAATTCCTTTTAGATCCCATGTCGTATACCACATCCCTTGCTCCACTCCCAATAGTAATTCCTCTTATGTTAGCGAAACCAATAACCTCCTACAAGACCGGATCTCCCACAATTCTTCTGCTTCAAAACTTTCAGAACACTCCTCATTTTTGAAACATTTTATTTTGTTTTGATAAAACATCCCAAAGTTCTCCACCATGACAAAAGACATCTTGAAAGTTCATAGGACCTTCTTCCATCGATTTAAAAATTAACTAACAAAACTCCAAAGCATATTTCCAAATATTTAACTTTTTTAAAACAGTATTAATGTTATATATTTTTTTCTTTATGCCTGTATGTTTTATGTACTTTTATTTTCAAATGATTTGTTAACAATTAACTAACAAATAACTTTTATATATTTTACTATTTACTATATTTGTAATGAAGTTTATAAACACATTCTTGACTTTTAATTGCTAGCAGCTTCCTTCTTCGTATTTTTAAGTTTGAAATCGGCCGTTACTTGCGCCACCTCTGATGTGCGGCAGACCTGGCAATATCGCTATGTTCTTTCTTTCTTTTCACACCCTTTCTCCATCCTCAACTGTTTTCTTATTATTTCTCCCTTACCCACGAAATCAAGTTATATTCAACACATTCTTATCTTGTTTTTTATTCTGAGCCCCGATGAAGGCCTGAAATCTTGGCCAAAACGTTGGCACTAATACGAGATACTTTTTTTAACTATCTATATTCTTCACTGACCGCATCCCCAACTATCTTCTCCTCATGACCTTTCCGACGGGCCATTATATGTGTTTTATATTTATATCTTTAAACTATTTTTTTAAGTTTCTTTTTTAAAAACCTCTTTTATACAATTTCTATTGTAATATTTCTTTATATTATGCTTATAGTTATTTTTGAGTTAGTTGTTGATCACTCATGAAGGAAAGACACACTTTGCCCTCTCTCCAGGTTTATGAGGCCCATTAGCCTGCTGGAGGTAACTCATACAGACCGCGGTAGTCATACTGATGACATAACTCTGTCTACTTAAGTTGGAAATCGTGGTCTTCCAGGAGGCACACTATGGAGCCCAAGGTTTGGTCCATGGAACACTATGCTTGGGAAAAGAAATATAGGACCCCAGACAGTCCCTTGGATCTACAATAGAGGTATCATGATCTTTAGTTTAACATGTTAAAATTCATATTAAATAGAGAAACTTTTCATTATTTTACCATGTTACAACGATATAACATATAACATGGTTGAGAGTCTGTTACTAGGTCTGTTAAATGGAGAATGACGTGTCAGGTTAAATAAAGCAATGGATTACAATAATAATGTAATGATAGTTGTCAATTAGCTCTTCTTGATTCTCTTCCTCACCAGTTAGAAGATGAACAAGGCACTCAGTAACCAAACTTTTAAACAACTTCTATTACTTACTTTAGGCATGCTCTAATAAACTATTTTAATCAAAACTTAGAAGTAAATAATAACATGAAGTTTGGGAAGGAAGGGTTATAAAAATAGTTGCTCAAAAAATCTGAAATGCATTTAACATGACTTTAAATAGGACTGCTCACAACCCTGTACTTATGACATTTAACATTGTAAAACATTTAATATTTAACATAACATTATGATGAATAAACATCATTCGAATCCTCAGTCCAATAATATTTTTAATAAATATTAATAGTGAATAGTGTGAATAGAATTGATGTTGAAGGTTTCTTAATAACGTTATCAACTCAAACATGGATTTAGGTTAAGTTGAAAAGCTTTCAGGGATTAATATCTTAAAATAATTCCTTTATCATATATTAATTAACTTATAAAGGATTACTACAAATCTGACGAAACGTAGCTTTAAGTTGATGAATTGAGGCTTTAAACCGATTAGTCAAATGATATTTACATAGAACTATTTTTGTTGAAGGTATTTGTACAGGCTAAAATTCATTCATTAATTTTCTTCATTTTATCCATTCATTTAATCTTCTTTATATAATTCATTTTAAATATAAGAAGCACTGCGCGGGAGTCTTTTTCGATGTAGAACATGCTTTTGATCGAGTCTGGCACCCGGGACTGCTTTACAAACTCCGTAAATTCCTACCTGCTACATACTTTCTCATCATTCGTTCCTTTCTCATTGATAGATTTTTCCAAGTAAACCACAATGGTCCCCATTCATCCCTCTATTCTCAGTCCGCTGGTGTTCCTCAAGGTAGTATCCTTGGTCCCATCATCTACACCGTCTATACAGCTGACATTCTAACCAATCCTAACACTATCCTCACCACGTATGCCGATGACACATGTGTGCTCGCTGTTAATAATAACCCATTAATTGTATCCCAATTTCCAATCCCATATCACATCCCTCGAAGAATGATGTCGTAATTAGAGGATTAAGATAAATTCCAACAAATCCCATCAAATCACCTTTACCCTTCGTCGCAAACCTACTGACTGACCTACAGTTTCTTTAATAATGTTACTCTTACCCCTGTCGAACAGATCCGCTACCTTGGACTACATTTGGACAAGCGATTAACCTGGAATCCTCACACCAGACTGAAAAGACAGGAAACTGCACGTCGATTCCGACTATTACAGCACTTACTAGACAAACGGTCTAAACTTCCAACACATTACAAAAGACTGATCTACTTGACTGTAATAAAGCCAATCTGGAAATATGGAGTTGAGCTTTGGGGCTCCACTAAACCTTCGAATTCCTCTCGTATCCTCCTTACAATCCAAAAAAAATCCTTGTAAAATCCTCAATGCTCCTTACTTTGTTACAAATAAAATCATACATAAAGACCTTAATGTTCCCTATGTAACCGATCTAGCCCGAACCAGATATCACTCCTTCCATTATAAACTCTCTAACCACTCAAATCCCCTAGTTTCTAACCTTGCATCCTCTTCCATTCCTGACAATCCTCCGAGGCGCCTCAAAAGAAGGTGGCCACGAGAGCAGCTAATGTAAAATGTCATTAGAGTGCTACCAATGGGTAGTTTCTCTACACTCCTGTAACACTCCAATTTAACTTAGATCAGATTTACTAAATGTATTAAATTGTACAGTTGTAAATAGCAGTAAATAAATATTAAATAAAAAGAAGCAAGGGAGAAGATATAAGAAGCAAAGGCGGAAAAACCTAGCAAACGGTCTGTAACGAACTTTACCTGACGGCCATAAGCTTGGTATAATAAAAAAAGTAAAACAAAACTTTTACAAAAATTTTTCGTTTTATTGTGAATAAATATTTAGATAATACACTAGATAAATAATTCTTTTAGCAAAAATGCCATATTAGTGTGGATATAAGAACTCAATTTCTATGTCCGTAAAGCTTCTAATACTGTTATTGCAACTGTTGTTAAATGTCTTTAGTGGTGTATGTAAAATTTTTACTTATTAAAGCCATTATTATCTGGAATATGATTCTTTTTAGATTTACCACAATGAGGTAACATAGATTTTAATTTACTTGATGATTACTGATTGACGGTGTGTAATAATTAAAGTAAGATATGTGGTAAAAGAAAAACTCAAATTGTAATTAAACTATTTATGTTGACCCAACGTTTCGCCCTACGTTGCAGGGCTTCATCGGGGCTGAAATAGATACAAATACTTAAATGATGTAAACATAACTAAGAATAAATTCCCCTTTTTCCATCTCTTAGTGTGTACTGTATTATATATTTCTTCTTTTTATCTGCTATTTCCGTTCCCATTAATTTCCTTTAACTTTTTATTATTCTTATTTAGTTTTTAAGTTTAATTTGGACATATGGAATTGAGCTCTAGGGCTCCACCAAACCATCAAATTCTTCCCGCATCCAATCGTTACAATCCAAAATCCTACGTAAAATCCTTGATACTCCTTATTACGTCACAAATAAATTCATTCACAAAGACCTTAACATCCCATTCGTTGCAGATTTGACCCAAAACAGATAGGCGTCTTTTCATTCCAAACTCCTTAACCATCCTAACCCATTAATTCTTAATCTTTCATCCTTAACGATCCCTGATAATCCTCCTAAGCGCCTGAAAAGAAGATGGGCACGGGACCTTCTAATTAAAATTAATGTTTGAAGTACCACCAATGGGTGGTTCCTTCCCAAGATTTTCAAGTGTATATGAAACATACTACATATTTACCTATTGTATTATTTTTTACAGTTTAATTACATTAAATAAATAACTAAAAAAAAAAAAAAATTTAAGTTTCATTGTAAATATTTTTAATTTTTCATTTAAGTATTTGTATCTTTTTTAGCTCTGATGAAGCTCTGGAACGTGGGGCGAAACGTTGGTTCAATATAAATAGTTTAATCACTCGAGTTTTTCTTTGACCGCACCCGACCATCTTCCTTTTATTATGTTTTAATTTAACAGATGAAAGTGCCATCTATTGAAATTTGGGATTTACAACGAGTTCTTTATTTTATTCTTTGACTTAATTTAGGTTTCATAATACGAAAGTTGGGATAATCGATAATCTGATCTGTTCGTCGAACTTCGATCCTGAGTATACACTGTTGAAACTCAATTGCTATTAGACATGATGATGATGATGTATGGCAGAGGAAGTTTGATGTAGCAAGGCAGTAACTGATAGTTAATTAGCCCCTAATTGGAGGGAATTAGTCCTGCTTGGTAGTTGCTCCCTCGGGAGTCGGCTATACATCTCCACTTTACTATACATCTTCTGTCTATGTTCTATCTTTTATACTCTTTCTAATGTCTTTATTTAAATGTATAATTTTTTTTTAAATTTATTTATAGATATATTTCGAATACAACGGTGTAGTTCATCGGCTTTATATGGATTTCAAAAAGGCTTACGGTTCGTAAGTTAGTTAGTAAATATAGTACAGATGCGCATGACCGAAACGTTGAATAAGGTACAATTTTCTATTACTTATCTTAATTAATATAGCACTAGAGTACGTCATTAAAAGTGTGATACACTTGAAAATCTTGGTAAGGAACCACCCATTGGTGGTACTTCAAACATTAATTTAAATTAGAAGGTCCCGTGGCCATCTTCTTTTCAGACGCCTAGGAGGATTATCAGGGATTGTTAAGGATGAAAGATTAAGAATTAATGGGTTAGGGTGGTTAAGGAGTTTGGAATGAAAAGACGTATATTTGTTTTGGGTCAAATCTGCAACGAATGAGATGTTAAGGTCTTTGTGAATGAGTTTATTTTTGACGTAATAAGGAGCAACAAGGATTTTACGGAGGATTTTGGATTGTAACGATTGGATGCGGGAAGAATTTGATGGTTTGGTGGAGCCCCAGAGTTCAATTCCATATGTCCAAATTGGTCTGATTATTGTAGTGTATACTAATTTTTTTGTAGTGAATGGGAAGTTTAGAGCGTTTGTCAAGTAAGTGTTGTAGCAATATGAATCTACGAGCAGTTTCTTGTCGTTTCAGTCTTGTGTGTGGATTCCAAGTAAGTCTCTTGTCAAGATGGAGTCCTAACTATCGAATCTGTTCAACAGGCATTAGTGGTGTATTTAGAAAGGATACTGTAGGACAGGAGGGCAGAGGTTTACGACGGAGAGTAAAGGTGATATAGTGGGATTAGTCAGGATTTATTTTGATTCTCCAGTTTTTACACCATTCAATAGATGTTCCTGTAGTGTTTGTGATGCATTAGTTGGGTCGTTGTTTACAGAAAGTATACATGTGTTATCAGCGTATGTTGTTAGCACTGAGTTAGGGTGGGTTGGGATGTCAGCTGTATAAACCGTATAAAGAATGGGACCTAAGATACTACCTTGAGGAACACCGGCGGACTGAGAAAAGAGAGATGAGTAGGCTAGGTTTTGATTTACTTTAAAGGTTCTATCAGTGAGGTGATGAATACCGAAAAGGGTTTAACTTTAGGTGGTAAAATACCGGTGCTTGGGTATGCTGATGATTTGGTATTATTGGGAGAGGACAAGGGAACTACAAAACAAAATACAACTACGATGATAAACCCCAGTAAGTAACTAGGTCTCGAAATAAATACAGATAAAACAAAATATATTGTTAGTAGTAGTAACATGAACAATTTAAGTAATATAGATTGAACTGGTAGATAGGTTTAAGTATTTTGGTTTTACGGTAATTAATGAGGAACTAAAAGCTAGGTTGAAGGCGGGAAATGTTATTTTTCAATTGCTTAGCTGGAGCCTTCTGTCGAAAAAGTTAAAAATTAAAATTTACAAAACTATTATCCTTCCCACTGTTTTTCATGGATACGAAACGTGGCCTCTTACTCTAAGAGATGAACAGTACCTTAAGAGTTTTTGAAAATAAAGTGTTATGTAAAATATTCGGACCAGAAAAGGATAAATTAATGGGAGATTTTAGAAGGCTATATAACACTGAATAGCGGGAACTGCACCTAGTAAGTATTCAAGTTATAGCATTGCGGCGTATAAGGTTATAGGGCTTAGTAATGAGCGGATCCCTAAAACGTTTATAAACACTGAACCAACGGGTAAACGTCCGAGGGGTAGACCGAAACGTAGATGGGAGGATTGCGTTAAGACTGATTTAGTAGATTTAGGTTTGGAGGATCATCACTGGAAAGATGTATATAGAAATTCACTACGTGCCTGTATTACTCCATTATGAACCTCTATGAAGTTGGCTCCTCATCCTCGAGGATCCCTTTTTTTGAGTTCTAGTAGTATTCAAAAGAGTTCTAGAGTTCTCGATTATTTACAGGAATAGTTCTGATGTTTAAAACATCAATAATACCGGTCAAATGCCCGCGCGTAAAATACGTATTTTGTGAATCATTAACACCGTATATCTATTTTCCTGGCTACATTAGGGACTTATTTAATAAGGATAATTTTTAGAACTTTAGGGGGGGGGCAACAGAACTTTCAAAAGAACTCCCAAAAAACGAATAAAATCGCGAATTTTTCACCTGAGAAATCGTAAAAATTAAAAATTCTTAGAGTTCTAGTAGCTCCTATATGGGATTTAAAGATTCTAATTAAAAAAAAGAAATATTTGAGTTATTTAATACAAAAAAAAAAAAAATACCAATTAAAAATTACGAGCGACTTTTGTGCATATTTGACACCGAATATCTTTTTTTCTGAAAACACTACGATATTATTTCATTAGGCAAATTTTTAGAACTCGCGGGGGGGGGGGGGGGGGGGGCAACAGAACTCCGATCAGAACTCTTAAAAATTTCTCCTCAAAAATATTTCAAAGTAAAAAAAAAACTGGCAATATCTCATCATTTATCTTTTTTTCCAGCAATAATACAATATTATTTCATTAGAATAATTTATAGAACTCGCGGGGGGGGGGGGCAACATAACTCCGATCAGAATTCTTAAAAAACCAAAGAGTTTTTTGGGAGTTCTGTTGGCCCCACCCAAGAGTTCTAAAAATTATCCTAATTAAATAAATCCCTAATGTTGCCAGGAAAATAGATATACGGTGTTAAAGTTTCACAAAATACGTATTTTACGCGCGAGCATTTGACCGGTATTATTGATGTTTTAAACATCAGAACTATTCCTATAAATAATCGAGAACTCTAGAACTCTTATGGATACTACTAGAACTAAAAATAAAATTGTAATATTTCGAGGATGAGGGGCCAACTTCACAGAGGTCCATTATGATCTTACATTAAAGTTACTGTATATACAAGTTATATTCAGAGTACATCCTGTATTGAGTATAATCCTAAGACTTCCCCTGTAAACAATGACTCAATGTATATATATAGGATTAAATAGCCAAATAAATCAGTATAATAAGTGATTTCGTGTGTTTCATTACTAGTCCCTTTTCTCTCTCTTTTTTAAAAGTCTTTTCTCTCGGCTGAACATATCTTATATATATATATACATAGTGCTATATTTATACACGATCTTATTGCTCAGGATATCTAATCCTGCCCTTAGGATTTTTAGGTGTGG
>NW_027112396.1:777825-780062 GCF_000696795.3 Halyomorpha halys | reverse complement strand
GGTGGGAAGAAACAGTTAATGATAGTTCGGTCACCATGAACAACTGCCCAAACACGAACCCTTTCATAACCCCAGGAGTCGCTTCCTGTATAGTTCTAAATAATACAGTCACCCCTGGCACCGGAAATCGATTAGTTCTGTCGTCGGCTCTTCCTTTTTGTATGTCAACACGATTTTGCTATTTCGTTTTTTTTTCTGTATATTTTCTTTCAAAAATCTATATTTGGTTTTACTACTTCTGATTACTGGTAAAAGTGTATATAATTGAAATTATACATTGAAAAATACAGAATTTGAAAATAAATTTTAATTTAGTGATATTTCGACCACATTCAGGAGAAAGGAATTAACCGTATTTTTTTTTTCAATTAAGCTAAGTGTACTGATCTGTAATCAAATCAAAACAAACAAATCTGCCATAATTTGAATTAAATGATTTTTTTTTTCGCAATTTCCATGCACTATAATAAATGGAAGACAGTAAATACGGTCTCAACACAATTAAGATTGAAAAATATTACAGTTTTCATAATATAAATTTGAATGAAAGTATATTTTTTCGCACTTCCTATACTATAAGATTGATGTAATTCAATAAAAAGGGTTTCAATATACTTAAAATTAAAAAAATTACAGTTTTTGTATTATAAAGTATAATAATTCAATAAAATAAAATTCAATTCAAATTTGGGCCCCCCGTAGCTCAGTGGTAAAGACACAGTCTTACCAATGTAATGTCTATTGGTGGTACCGGCTGGAATCCGGCCTGGGGCGTTGACTTTTTCATTGAGTGGCGGTCCCACAAAATGAAAAACTTTGACCCCCAACCATAGTTATGCAGTATAGGACCCCAGTGGGAGTCTTGGCCGAAAAAAATAAATACATAAAAAAAAATAAAATTCAAATTTCCTGATGTTAATGGAAGTCAAGAAATACGGTCACGACATAATTGAGATGTAAAAATATTACAGTTGTTGTAATATAAATTTAAATAAATAAAACGAGGTTTTGTCCGAATTTCTTTACTATAAGATTGATGAAAGTCAGTAAATACGGTCTCATCACAATTAAGATTGAAATATATTACAGTTTTTGTAATATAAATTTGAATGAAACGATATTCTTCACTGTCTGTAAGTAGTTTGCTCGGTTTAGAACCGGAATTTGTATTACAAAAACTGTAATTTTTTAATCTCAATTATGCTAAGACCTTATTTACTGACTTTCATTAATTTTAGTGTATGCAAATTGCTGAAAAATTTCATCCAAATTTTTATTACAAAAACTGTAATATTTTTCAATCTTAATTGTTTGATTTATTGTAATTTATATTAAAAAAACTAATATTTTTAATTTTAAGTATATTGAAACCATATTTATTGAATAGCATTAATCTTATAGTATAGAAAGTGCGAGAAAATATGTATTTTCTCACAGTGCATTCAAATTTATATTACAAAAACTGTAATATTTTTAATCTTGATGGTTATGAGACAATATTTACTGACATCCATTAATTTTAGTGTATGGAAATTGCGAAGAACATCGTTTCATTCAAATTTATATTACAAAAACTGTAATATTTTTAATTTTAAGTATATTGAAACCATATTTATTGAATGGCATTAATCTTATAATATAGAAAGTGCGACAAAATATCATTGCATTCAAATTTATATTACAAAAACTGTAATATTTTTCAATCTTGATGGTTATGAGACTATATTTACTGACTTCCATTAATTTTAGTGCTTTCTCCTAAGGCATCATCGCCATACACATTACAATTTTTTTAACTGTCTGTGCAGCGAATTTTCCTTTTCGGAAATAAAAAATCATTAAATGACGAAAATGAATTTTTTTCTCTTCTATTCTGAGCAAGCAAAATACCACTTAAAGATAAGAAATATCGGTTGAAACTGATGTATAAAAAGACCTAAACTATCATTTTTTTAGAATATGTAAACATTATTGACCAAGTAAATATGATTTTATAAAGACAGAGAGGATTAAATTGAAATATTTATTTATAATCTTATTAATTTTTTAATAAATAATTCAAAACACTATCCAATTATAGTTTCAAAACTTTCATTTCTTTTACACGTCCAACGTTTCGGCCAATTCGGCCATCTTCAGGGACAATCTACTTAATTCACTATGAAACATATAATTTAAACACTCCAAAAACTTCATACAGGCTATTCTGCCCAGGTCAACACATTTATATCTAATAA
>NW_027112396.1:774133-777576 GCF_000696795.3 Halyomorpha halys | reverse complement strand
ATGGATATTTGACTTATTAGATATAAATGTTTTGAAATGGGCAGAATAGCCTGTATGAAGTTTTTAGAGTGGTTAAATTATATGTTTCATAGTGAATTGAGTAGATTGTCCCTGAAGATGGCCGAATTGGCCGAAACGTTGGACGTGTAAAAGAAATAAATGTTTTGAGACTATAATTGGATAGTGTTTTGAATTATTTATTATGACATATTTATATTTAAAAAGCTACGAACTTATTTTACAACCCAATACTTTAGATAAACAATCATTAGTTTTTGTTTTAACTCGTATTCGGTTTTAGACAACATGGGCTCTTAAATTTTTAAATAGTTAGTTAATTTATTTAAATAGAAACCAAGCCTTGTTCTAGATCTCAGTTTTTGACATATATTTTTTTTTGTAATTATTTAAATATTTTAGAGATTGTTAAGGAGAATAAAACCAAATTAGAGTTAAGTTATATGGAATGGAAATATATGAAAATAAATAAATTTCGACTAATAAAATGATTTTTTTTAAATGTGTAAGCAATCATTGGCAAGGTCTCGTGGTAGTTACGTAACTGACAACCGAACACGTAACTCCAATGTCAGTGACAAGCATGCTGTGTTTATTTAGTCATTAATGTTGGAGATTATGATTTACTGTTCATGAGGGGGGGGGTATTCCTTGTACCAAGGAAGAAGATAGTTGACAGTATAAAGTAGGAAAATAGTCCGGCTGATGGTCAACAAAGGCAACAAAATAGTTTTCTTTTACTATTTATTGACGGCCATTGACTAGTTTTGTAGGAAGACAGCCCTTCGTTTTTACTGTTAACCAACGTTTCGTCCCACTTTGGAGGGCTTCGTCTGGGCTAAATGAAATTTACCTATGTTAATATTAGACAAGAGATTTGATGATTCTGTCATTTGACCTATCTCTATATTATAAAAATATTTTTATCATATTTATAACTAGTTCTAACGAGTATTTTCTACAATTTATTAGTCCAATTCTGTATGAAGTATTCTATCGCACCTGGCTGTATCTATTAGTAACTAGTTTCTAGTTCTTCTATATGCATTTTTCCTTATATTATTATTTTATTTTCGTATTTTCTCTATATTCTTACAATCTTGCTTTTCATTTAGTCTTGACGAAGTCCTGCAAAGTGGGACGAAACGTTGGCTGACAATAAATGGTTTGTTTTTACTATTTTGATACCTTTATTGACCGCCGGCAGAAAAACGGCATTTTTATAATTTCATTAAAAAAAAAAATAATAATAATAATAATAATACCTATGTAAAAAATAAATAAAAAGGTTAAGCTCGCCACCTTCGAATTTCTCTCGTTTACTATCCTTACAATACAAAATTGTTCGTAAAATTCTCAATCTACCTTACTTTGTTGCAAATAAAATCATCCATAAAGATTTAAAAGTTCCATATATAGCCGATCTAGTTCGAACCTGATATCAATCCTTCCATTATTAAATCCCTAATCTTCAATACTCTCTAGTTTCTAACCTTGCTTCTTCTTCTATTCCTGGCAATCCTCCGAGGCGCCCGAAAAGGAAATGGTCACGAGACTTCTAATATAGTTATGAGTGCTACGGATAGGTAGTTTCTCTACGTGTCTGTATCACTCCATTTTTATCTTACATAAAATTTACTAGATGTATTTCATGTATATACAGTTCTAAATAAAAATTTTTTTAAAATTTATTTATTGATATTTACAACTGTATAAAAAATACAACAAGTAAATTTGATCATAATGACATAATGATAATGATATGATACAGGATGTAGAGAAACTATCCAGTAGTAGAACTCTAAATACATTTTACAATATAAGGTCACGAGGCCATCTTCTTTTCAGGCGCCTTGGAGGATTGCCAGGAATGGAAGAGGAAGCAAGGTTAGAAACTAGTGGGTTTGGATGGTTAGGGAGTTTATAATGGAAGGAATGATATCGGGTTCGGGATATCAATAAAAATTAAAATCTGTACCACTGCAACCTATAAAGGGTTAAGGTTACAGTACATTGTAAGGAACCAACTATTACTGGTCCAACGGTTGTGCAAGGAGGTGATTTCGTCACAATCACGCTCGACTGCCAGATTTATACCCAATCAATTTTAGGGGTTAGGTGGACCTCAGGAGGGCTCCAGAATACACAGAGTTGACTCACGGCTACAGTGTAACAGAAAATAATCGTCTGCCCAGTCGGATTAGAACCCCGGTTCTTGGAGTTAGTAGCATTGTGCCTTACCACGGTGTAACCGCGCTCTCTCACAGTTCTAATTAGAAATAGATAAATTTAAAAAAAAAAGTAGTTTCTCTGATTTACAATTGTTTTTTGATATATTTCGATTGAATTCGGTGGTTTGTCCGGTTGTGTTAAGGAAAAATATTTCGATCATAGTGATACTAAAACGCCCGCTGTAAAACGCAAGATTTATATAGAGCAGATATAATCGCAATATGCTCCCAGCCGTTTGGGACAAGAGATTGACCTTAATACGCGGCAATCAATCCTGAGTTCAGTTGCCTTCAGTTAATCATTTTCAATAAGAGTATTTTATTCCTCGATGATTATTGTACGTACAGAGTTTAAAATGTCTTGTACGAGAGCTGCATTAAATACATGTAGAAAGGAACAACAAATACGACGTACTGCTCCTGAGGAATGTTGAGGAGACCGGCATTCCCGAGGCGGTGCATGAATATTAATTGGGTAAGAGCAGTTAGAGGTAACGGGACGCAGCGGGGGTAACCTTGGGGCTCAGGGGGCGGGGCAGCGTCTCTGTTGGTAAACATAGTTCGGTGCGTTTACATGACGCTAGTTCACTGCCAAGCCAGAAGACGGGAATGTAAACTGGTATGTTAATAATTCTTATTTGTATTGGAAGTCTTGTTGTTATAGTACCTTCAATATATGCTACAACAAAGAATTAATACAGTGGCTGATTTCTCATCCTCACTACCGACGATGAAGAGAGCTCATTTTTTCACAAAATAATTTTTTTTTTATAATTAATTTATTGACATTTACAACTGTATTTACGTAAAAATACATTTAGTAAGTGTGATGTATGCTCAAGATAGTTTGATAAAGGTGCATAGAAAAACTACTAATTTAATAAAATTTCTTAACAGAAATTCCAAACTAAAACCAGAAACAACTGTTCTTATATTTAAAACAATTCTCAGGCCACTGCTGATGTACGGCTGTGAAGTCTGGGGAGCGGCATCCTTCACGAAAAGAAAAAAAACTACAATCTTTTCAAAATAAAGTCTTAAGAATCGCAGTTAATGCTCCTTGGTTCATAAGAAATAGCCAATTGCATCGCGAAGTACAGATGGAGTCAATAGAGGATTACATCAAAAAATGAAGTTCCACTCTCAGTTGCCGACAGTTAAAGGAGCAGTGACCTACAACCTGGGAAACCCAAC
>NW_027112396.1:771887-773538 GCF_000696795.3 Halyomorpha halys | reverse complement strand
AAAAATATATATATAATATAACGGTTATATCAACCATGTAAGGCCCATGCCAGGCCGATCTGATATAAAATAAAATAAATAAAAAAATAAAATATTTGAAGGTCTCGAGGCCACCTTCTTTTTAGGCGGTCCAAAGGATAGTCAGAAATCAAGGTTAGAAACAAGTCGCTTAGAGTTGTTAGGGAATCTATAATGGATTGAAATCTGGTTCGGGCTTGATCGGTTACATATGGAACTTTGAAGTCTAATAAAATGAGTTAAATATTGTTTTCGCCATACTTGGTTATTTGGACTGAAGTGACCTTAAAACGTTTATTTCTGTTGAAAACAAGAATTCGTTATTTTTCATGATATCAAGACAGAAATGTTTTATTTAGCCATGTTAATAAAACCTATCAATCCATGATCGGACCATATATGCAATACATATATTCACCTAGCATAACAACATTTATTTCCCCTTCCTTTTCCTTTTACGGTCAATACTCGTCAACAAACTAAATGCAAATATTTTATTTTTTTTTTATTTAACGGTTTCATTCCATTCGACAATTTTATTTTATTTAATTGACAATATCATTTTCCTTTTTCACGGTCTCAGTGATCCGCTACCCACGTACGATCCGTTAAACAAATTAAACGAATTTATCATTAAAGTCAAATTAAAAACATAATAATTACCGCAGTAGATCAGTTTAAAAAAAAACAACTAATATATAGATTTAGAAAAAAAAACTCCAATGATATAAGGAGCGGGTTGGATCAGTGGTAAGGCACTGTGCTACTAACTCCAAGGAGTTCAAATCCAGCTGTGAACAGATAGTTATTTATTATGTGGTTATAACCGTGAGTCAATCTTCTGGTTTCTTCTTCACAAAGCACTATTCTATCTACTACCACCTTTATAGCTTGTAGCAGTATAGATTTATTTTTATAAACATATAATATATATTTAATTATATTATTATTTTATGTAGGCCTTACAGACCGTAGAGAACCTTGCGCGGTCAAAGAGGCCTGGGCGCGCGTTGTGGTTCCTTAGGGAACACAAACACGATTCAGGATGAAGGCATTCGGGATTGAGTCATCAGTCCTACGCCCGGTCTGTGAATTGACTCTAATAGGCTGACGGGTATCACACACCGGGGTGAGGGAAGAGGGAGAGGGCGAATCGTGGTCTTCCGGTAAGAGTGATCACCCAATTTGGGGCGCTCACCGATCCAAGTACTGACCACAATCAGTGTTGCTTAGTCTAAATAATTTTTGACAGTTTGAAAATGTACGGATAGAAAAAACAGAGCGAAATTATTCTAGATTTCAATTCTATATATCAATCCGTCATTGTAATTCTAGTTCCCTCTACCAACCACAGCACTAAGTTGGCTGTCATTATGAAGCTTCGATCCAAGAATGACTAAATTAGTGATAGTAAATTTCAAAGAAGCAATTTAATATGGCTTAATTATATAACTAGGGCGTCCCAGTTATATCTTTACATTTTTTTACGATTTACTCGAACGTAATGCGGAATATGGCCCAAAAACGTATAGAACAATCGTTTTAGAATCTAATTGACTTTAATAGTGTGATAAACTAAATAATTAATTAAATCACAAATATTAGAAAAATGGCAGGCCAAGTGGGATGAAAG
>NW_027112396.1:768803-771552 GCF_000696795.3 Halyomorpha halys | reverse complement strand
TATTTTTCATTTTTCTATTTTTATTTATTTATTTATTTTATTTATTTTTTTACTTTTATCATCCCATATGCGTTGATGACCAGAGGGTTTTACGCCTTTAAGCAACAATCAACAACAACAGAATCTAATTTCCTACAAGAATCTGACATCATAATTTGAGTTTCCTCGACCGGCCGAGGACATTAAAATGTTTGTTATAATGACGAGGCCGCAGTTAGGGAGAAATTAAAAAATATTTAGTTCTTTATGTTTTTCGATTTTTGGCGATTTACGACTTCAGGAATAATAGAATGCCCTATATGAATCCATCTTAAAATCTGATTTACTATTGGAATCTGTAAGCAAAAGTACTCTATTCCAGAGGAATTTATAGAATAAGGTGCGGTGGAGAAGAACTGAACCAGAAAATTAACATACCATACAAAAATGTACTTTATACCATTGCTATAAACCAGTTAAAAAAAATAAAAATAAAAATTTCAAAATGTGTAAAGGTTAGAAGAGTACCGTATACCTCAGTATACGGTGTCTCAACACCAAGTATATAGTTACGTGAGAGTAAGAAGAAAAATTGTGAGAGGCAGAAGTTGTGCAGTGGCTATTCGGATCACGTAGGATATCTCTTTGGCAAGGTATCTCTTTAGTGGCAGGAGCAGTTCCAAATCCGACAGAGGATTGAGTGAAACTATCTTGTCTTGTCCTCTTGGAAACTTATCAAGCATCCAATTACTCGTCCTCTTATATAAGCGTTTTACCTAATTGTAAATAGTTTTTTGAAAATAAACAAAATTCAAATAATTAAATCGCAATTGATAGTCGAAGTAAGCAAATTATTTTTTTCCTAATGAGTACTTAATATAGAAGTATGATTAATTTTTTGTTAGGCATCTTTTGAGTTAAGACGGAGTCATTAATTCACTCATGAAATGTTTTATTATAAATGAAGCATTGGAATTCCCAAACCAGCCGTTTAGATTTTCCAATTTTGACCTTATCATGTTGTACTTTCAATGCAAATGCGGCAGAGAGTCTGAAACAACAGCCCATGTGCTGGGAAAATGCCCCAACAACTCCCTCCTTATAACACGCCGGCACCACAGGGTCAAAGAAGAATTGATGAAGTTCCTTGAAAGAAAAGACTTCACCTGCTTCGAGGAAGTCTATTGTATTGACACCGACGGATCCGTAAGATACGCCGATATTGTCGCATTTACAAAAGTTGGAGACACGGCTCTGGTCTTGGATCCGACGGTAAGATTTTAAAATAATGACCTCGAACAGGAAGGTGGAGTGGAAAGGGACAAAAAGGAAATATATGAAAAATGCGTCCCTTTT
The DNA here is from genome assembly GCF_000696795.3 of Halyomorpha halys. Taxonomy (NCBI): domain Eukaryota; kingdom Metazoa; phylum Arthropoda; class Insecta; order Hemiptera; family Pentatomidae; genus Halyomorpha; species Halyomorpha halys. The sequence continues at coordinate 770,217 of NW_027112396.1, read as the reverse complement.
CTTAAGGAAAAATTCCGCGAGACCTTCGGAGAGAGAGTTCACCGTGAGAGGCCTCTGGTTTGGATCTCGCGGAACAATACCAGATAGAACAAAGAGCTTCTTAAAAGGCCTAGGTGTTAGCATCGGGGATATTGCGATCTTAGCAGATAATATTGTCAGGGGCTACTCATGTATCCAATCAAGTATTTCTTTTAACCAATTTTTTTTATTGTATTTTCCCTTAAATCTATATATTAGTTTTGTTTTGGTAAAATGTATTTCTTTTACTGTAAACTGATCTACTGCTGTGACTGGTATTTCTCTGGTTTTATTTCACATCGCTGCCTAATGATGATTTTGTTTAGTTCACTGGGGAGTATCTGAGTGAGGGAATTCGGGAGAGTGAATTTGTTGATAAAATGAAACAAAAATTGTGAAATAGAAAGGACTAGAGAGAAGAAAAAAAAAAGAAGGAATAAATTGAATATTTGTATTTAGTGTTTAGATATTCCTCAAGGTAGTATCCTTCGTCCCATCCTCTACACCGTCTATACAGCTGATATTCACCGTCTATACTCGCTGTTAATAATAACCCATTAATTGTATCCCAAAATCTCCAATCCCATATCACAGCCCTCGAAGATTGGTGTCGGAGGCTACATTTGGACAAGCGATTAACCTGGAATCCTCACACAAGACTGAAAAGACAGGAAACTACACATCGATTTCGACTGTTACAGCACTTACTAGACAAACGGTCTAAACTTCCAACACATTACAAAAGACTGATCTACATGACTGTAATAAGGCCAATCTGGATATATAAAGTTGAGCTTTGGGGCTCCACTAAACCTTCGAATTCCTCTCGTATTCAAACCTTACAATCCAAAATCCTTACTTTGTCACAAATACAATCATACATAAAGACCTTAATATTCCCTATGTAACCGATCTAGCCCGAACCAGATATCACTCCTTCCATTATAAACTCTCTAACCACTCAAACCCCCTAATTTCCAATCTTGCGTCCTCTTCCATTCCTGGCAATCCTCTGAGGCGCCTGAAAAGAAGATGGCCACGAGATCAGCTAATGTAAAATGTCATTAGAGTGCTACCAATGGCTAGTTTCTCTTCACGCCTGTAACACTCCAATTTAACTTAGATAAGATTTACTAAATGTATTATAATGTACAGTTGTAAATAACAATAAATAAATATTAAAAAAAAAAAAAAAAGTGTTTAGAATTGATTGTAAAAGAAAAAAAAAATCTTCTCTTTCTACTTTATTATATCATGTTAAAATATGTAATTTATATATGTCCGATCACGGATTGATTAGTATGCTGTGTAATGTAGCAATCCGATGTATTTGGGCAGCATGAATGAATGAAGCATCTCTCTCTCTCTCTCTCTCTCTCTCTCTCTCTCTCTCTCT
>NW_027112396.1:761458-762663 GCF_000696795.3 Halyomorpha halys | reverse complement strand
TATATATATATATTCAAAGTTGAGCACTAGATTTGTTTTCCTCGCCTAAATAAAGGAGACAAATAAATACGCAGATCATTGTACAACGGAGACGGGTCCTGTGAAGCGACAAAAAAACCGTTCTGTGGATCGGTAGGCTGACGAATTGGGTCCATTAGGCCGCAACGGAATCTGTTTCGACGAAGCGTTCGTCGGCATCTCGAGGGATTTTCCATCAATTGAAAAGGAGTTTTTGAAATAAATGTGAAATTAATTTGCTGTTATAAGTATTTAGTTTAGTTTATTTACTTTTGAAAATGTCATTTTATTTAGAGAGAAATGCTTCATTCTGCATGGCTGCCCAAATACATAGTGTTGATCGAACACAGCATATTTATTAATACACAATTGGATATCTTAAGACTACCTATATTAATAAATGTATAAATAATTGTTTTTCTACTTTTTCTTTTTTCAAACAATAATTAATTATAACCTAAATTCAATATTTCATATATTATTTTATTTTTTAATATTTTTTTTCCTCCTTTTACATTTCGAATACACATTTTCATAAACATTTTCCTTGTTTATTATAACTTTTTTTTTATTTTTAACTCACCTACGGCTTTCTCTCTATTCCACTCTCTCATACTTCCTCTCTTCAGTGATACGTAACACACGTTCAATCCGTTGTAAAAATGCAATGCGAATTTGAAGAAATAATCAATAAATAAAAATTTAAAAAATAAATCGAAAATAAAAGAGCAAGCAGTAGACCAATTAAAAAATAAATAGTCAAAAAAATCACAAACAAGTGAGTTTTAGACTCCTTTGTTTGACTTCTTAACAAAAGTTTTTTTTTTTACTTTATTTATTTTTTTTTCACAACTGTAAATAATATTTTACAATCAGCGACTGAGATGTTGTATAGAAAAAACAATGTCATGAAGGTATGAAGCTTAATTTCATCAAATGATACCTCTCCACTAAAATTAAATTTTTTATTTTTATTTTTTTATTTTATTTATTTATTGATATTTACAACTGTATAAAAAAATACAACTAGTAAATTTGATCCTAATGACACAATGATATGATACAGGATGTAGAGAAACTACTCAGTAGTAGAACTCAACAGTTTACAATATAAGGTCACGAGGCCATCTTCTTTTCAGGCGCCTCGGAGGATTGCCAGGAATGGAAGAGGAAGCAAGGTTAGAAAC
>NW_027112396.1:760488-761063 GCF_000696795.3 Halyomorpha halys | reverse complement strand
TAGGTCTTTATGGCTGGTTTTATTAGTAACAAAATAAGGAGCATTGAGGATTTTACGAAGGATTTTGGATTGTAAAGATTGGATACGAGAGGAATAAAATTTAAATTTAAAATCAATATAAGAGGTCCCTAATCCAGCTCCTTCGTAAACGTCGTCTCATATCTGATAAGTCTCGTGTTGATAGTCCTTGGATTAGAGGTTTAGTGTGTATTGGAAGTGTAAAACTTTATTTAATATTAAATATTCATTTACTTGTTGTATATAAAAACAATACGATACATTTATAAATAACAATGAATAAATTATTTTTAATTTATGAAATTTATGTTTCAAAAATTAAAAATACTTATTTAATTTACAAATGATCAAATAAATGTTAATTATGTACAAAATGCATTATTATGTTAATAAAAACGTCTAATAGTTCTATATTTCAAAAAAATTATTTATAAATAATTGAAAAAAAAAAAATAAATCATTTTTAGATTATTAATATTAATTAACCTTTTTAATATTGTTCATAATGTTCAATACGCAATTGTTTCTTTCGTATATCTCTGTTCTGTTCTTGGTAA
>NW_027112396.1:756069-759848 GCF_000696795.3 Halyomorpha halys | reverse complement strand
TGATGAATTATATCTGAGCATTCAAATATTGCATAATACATGTTTACGGGAACTCAAACTATTACCTGGCGGTAAACAAATAGATTAATAGCGTTGAGCGATTTCCAGTTTTTAAAATCGTCTTCAGTCGTGTGCAGTCAATCCATTTCATCAGTCCATTATTTCAGTCGGATTGATTCTTCAACCATCTTTTGAATATACATTTCCTCTTAGATATATAATTGTAAGGCTCGGTGTTATGAAGCTTTTGAAGACTTTTTTTAGTCTTCGGAGATTTTACTATATACGTTTTTATTTACTTATAAGATGTAAATAAAATCGTTGCTGTATAACATATACGACAGGCTGTTTTCGTTTTTATATCGATACGCCGTTTAATTTCTTTTCATAGACCTGTTTCACACAGGCTATATGATATGCTCCATTTAGCTGTATACAATATACTATAACTTTCTACTTCCGTCAGATGTTATTGTGATAAGTTGGGATGCCGGATAGAAACGGACATTTCTTTCGTGGATCGCTTACTTTCGCCTTCAGTGGATTTTCACCGGTGAGTGAAAATGGTCTACAAGTGGATTTTATCATTAATATGTTATACCGTACATTTTTCCAAAATGCATAATCATACTTGAAATATCGGCCTTATGTTTAATCCGCTAATATGATATAATAAACATTGTATATAATATACTTTTTACAAATATTGAAAAAAAAGGGAGGAGTTTAAAGTTCCACTAAACCCTCGAAATTCTCTCGTATCCAATTCTTAAAATCCAAAATCCTCAATGCTCCTTACTTTGTCTCAAATAAAATCATACAGAAAGACATTAACGTTTCTTATGTAACCGATCTAGCCCGAACCAGATATCACTCCTTCCATTATAAACTCCCTAACCATCCGAAACTACTAGTTTCTAACCTATTCCATTCCTGACAATCTGCCGAGGTTCCTGAAGAGAAGATGGCCTCGAGACCTTCTAGTGTAAAAATATTATTAGAGTGCTACCAATGGGTAGTTTCTCTACAGGCCTGTATCATTCCATTATAAACTTACATCAAATTTACTAAATGTATTATTATATACAGTTGTAAATCTCAATAAAGATATAAAAAATAAATAAAATATTTTAACCGTTTTAAGTCATAACAACTTCATTGTGACTAAAAATAAATTGGTGAGATAAAATTGTGTAATGATAGAGGCGCCCATTGTAAAAATATTTAGAAGAATTTGAAACTTTTAGTCGTACCAGTATATTTTCTAAAATATGAGCTCTAATTTAGCTATTTACGTTCAATAGTTTCAGAGATATAGCTTTTTAAAAAGCAAAATGTTATGAAAAATGTACTGAAAAAAATATTAGTTAGAAAATTTATTTTTAGAAACATATGTTTCAAAAATCATTACATACAGATGTCTCTTAGCACTCACATTAAATCTAGTTTAATGTGCTATAAAGTAGTTTAAGACGATTATCGTCGTAGAAGTTGTAGTTTTTATATTTGATAAAATAAATTGATTTATAGTTGTTCCAATGGTTTTTGAGATATCTTGGCTTAGTCCCAAGCTATTGAGGTGTGGTGTAAAATATGGGCATCGTTGGAAAACATAACTTATTGTTAAATTGTTATTGCAATATTGGCAGTTCGGAGGCGTTTCTTTTGATATAAGATAGGAGTGGGTGAGCCTCGTGTGACCTATTCTCAGCCTAGTCTGTACAACTTCCTCTCTATCGGACTTATGTTTAATCCGCTAATATGATATAATAAACATTGTATACAATATACTTTTTACAAATATTGAAAAAAAAATTGTTAATAATTATTTGCTTGTGTTGTGGTTTTTGTGAATATATCTCATTTCTTTTTCAAGTTTTTTTGTTTCGGGAGTCTTTGAAAGAACTTTTGACTTGACTCCCAAATGAACTCCGTCGATTCCTACCTCTCTGATAGAACCTCTAAAGTAAATCATAACCTACCCTACTTATCCCTTTTTTTAATGGTGTTTCTCAAAAGTAGTTTCCTAGGTGCTATTCTTTATACAACTTATATACCAACCCACCCTTACGACATACGCTGATGACACATGTGTGACAAATCTGTACACAATAGCCCTACTATAAGCATCACAACTGGAAAATCAAAACAAATTCCATCGGATCACCTCTTTGTCGTGAACCTCTTCTGCCCTTTTTTCGACCATCTTCTTGGTAATTTCTGACATACGGGGGGAGGGGAAGGGGGTTATATACCGGTGACCAACCTATTCTAACCATGGTGAGGGGTCAAGTTTTTGATTGTGTGGGACCGCCACTCAATTTAAAAACTCAAGGCCCAGGCTGGATTCGAACCTGCACCGCTAAAGTTCCTAGGTGGTGGTTGCCACTGAGTCATGGAGGGCCCTTTCTTCTGCTCTTCTGTATCTTTTTTTTTTAATATACCAGTAATGCCTATTCAAAGGATTCGCTACTCATGACTCCATCTTGACAAAAGACTTATTTGGAATCCCCATACTAGACTGAAAATAAACTGCTCTAAGATTTCGATTACCACAATACCTACTTGACGATCACTCTAAAATTTCCATTTAAATATTTTGTAAGATACAGGAAGGAGTGAGACTCTTCGATAGTTATTACAATTCACCCTCTGCCCCTTTTTGTGAACTGGAATAAGTATCCTTTCTTCAGGAATTTCCTTAATTTCCCAGATATTTTTAACCAAAAGGTGTATTTTAGAAACTGCTTCACCATATTGATTAGTTCCCTATGAATACTGTCATTTCCCGCTGCTTTATATGTAATCTGTTGGTATTCAGTCAGAGAAGATTGGCGATTATTACCCATATTATATGTATATATATATATATATATATTGGATTAGCTAAAATATCATTATTTTCCGTCACTACGGAGCCCCAAAATTTACGTGATCGTTTAATACCTTTGTACACTTCTCTTACGTTATTTTAGATTTATTTCTAATCGACTAATTATATAATCAATTTTTATTACATTCAGTCTTACACTTTATACTATTTAAGTATATCCAAAATTTTATTTATTGATTGATATTACATCCTGCCACACCGTTGTGGGCAATAAATAATAGTGATGAATGATCACATTCATACTAAAATAAAATAATATTAAAAAAAAATATATATATCCAAAATTAGTAGTATTGATTTAGGTTGTACAATTAAAAAAATATCAAAAGTTCCAGCAGCAATTAGTGATGATTGAGAAGGCACTTAATGAGGTCCCTGTTTGCTAGCGATCGAATAGCGACTAGACTCACTGGAACAGATCCCTCACTATAATGATCCCTATTCAGCAAATACAAGCCCATTCATTATCTGCGTCCATGTTTGTTCTCGATGTTCGTCCCGTATCGATCAGAACCGAGTGTTCACAAGCTATCTACTATCGTTTGTTTTGTTAGTATCGATTCCAATATACTTGTGTCAGGTAATGTATTCTGCCCAACAGTTTAAACTTAGACAGAATGTAAACTAACAAAATAGCTTTCGATCAGTTGGGGAATTTTTTTTTTTGTTATAATAAATTGCTAGAATTGAAAAGAGAAAATAGTGCGTCCACATAGTGCGTTATAGTGTTTGTGACAATTAATGACCCCTCCCCCCCAAAAAAGTATCATATATTATTATTACAGTATTATACCTTTATTGAGATAATATCATTAATAATTTCTATCGTAAACATTTCAATTAACCTGCTAGAAAATTAATATTTATTATATAAATTTAATTGATA
>NW_027112396.1:753392-754937 GCF_000696795.3 Halyomorpha halys | reverse complement strand
GGATATTCGGAGTTGAGCTTTGGGGCTTCACTAAGTCGTTTCAGTCTTGTGTGTGGATTCCAAGTAAGTCTCTTGTCAAGATGGAGTCCTAAGTATCGAATCTGTTCAACAGGCGTTAGTAAAAATTGAAATATAAAAAGAAAAAGAAAATTGAGAGAAAGAAAATATAAAAATATGAAATGGAAAAAAAAAAAAAAAAAAATGTATACATAGGTAATTGAACAAATAGGTAAAATAACATAATTAAGGAAATAAAATAAAGTTATATAATGCAAAGAAGTATGAATATATTAGTTATTAATAATTCAAAAATTAAAATATGGAAAGAAAATATATAAGTAACCATAATAATTGATAAAGAGGCAAAATATAAGAAAAGTTGAAGAAAAAAAATTATTTCGAAAACAACAATTATGATATATGGTGTACATAATTATTAATATTATAACAACAATATTATTGTTGTTTAACAATTATATAATATATTATTGTTGTTTTCAAAGTTTTTTTTTTTACTGGAAGATTATTGATTGACCGTGTGTAAAGATGAAAGGAATATGGTCCGGGTGCGGTCAAAAAATCAATTTTAGTTTTGACTGCCGTCAAAATAGCCCTGACGAAGCCCTGCAACGTGGGGCGAAACGTTGGCTCAATAAAATAGTATAATTCTACTATTTGAGTTTTTTTGACCGCACCCGGACTTATTTTTTTTTCTCATCATCTTTATTTTTTTTTACACTTTTCTTATATTTTGTCTCTTTATATTATGGTTCCATATATTTTCTTTCTCTCAAATTTATTTTTCTTTCCATATTTCAATTTTAAAAATTATTAATAACTAATGTATTCAAACTTCTTTGCCTTTCTTGGCAGAGATTAGCAAAAATTAGGTATAGATAAAACTAACAGCTCTAGTTGCCATGGATACGACACTTATTCATCAATGAACCATTGATAAAACTAACAGCTCTAGTTGCCATGGATACGACACTTATTCATGAATGAACCATTGATAAAACTAACAGCTCTAATTGCCATGGATACGAGACTTATTCATGAATGAACCATTGATAAATGAATATCGTATCCATGGCAACTTTATCTATTATTTTCTACTAAAGCTATTTTTTCCCTATCTCTGGTTCCTGGTAAGGGGCCTACAGAATTATTCAATGGCCCAGAAAAGGTACCCCAACCTTTTGTTTGAATAAACTTATATAGCTCGGTTTTATTACAGAGATTTGCGCAAGAAACATGACCCAATATTAACATTGACTTTATTGCACACCAACTATAAATAATATTAGCTATTGTGGGCTATGTTCACAGAATTTGTTATCTTTATTTTAGTTAGATAAGAAACATGATTGTCGCCCTAGATATTTTTCTATGAAATTGAACGTTTGTTACAAAATGTTTGATAATATAGGTAAAGTATTTTTTCTAAAAAATAATTCTATTTTAACCGTTCTCATCTACACAACTGCAATGAGGCCTATCTGGACAGAGGTTTTCGAGCTATGGGGATCCACTAAACCTTCGAAT
>NW_027112396.1:747786-752622 GCF_000696795.3 Halyomorpha halys | reverse complement strand
TTCACTGACAATAGACATGTGTCATCGGCATACGTGGTGAGGATTGTGTTAGGATGGGTTGGAATGTCAGCTGTGAAAACTGTATTATCCAACCGTTCAATCCAAAATCCTCAATGCTCCTTACTTTGTCACAAATGAAATCAGACAGAAAGACATTAACGTTTCATATGTAACCTATCTTATTCATCGAGTTCCGAATAGAATGATCGTTTGTCACTGAATCATTTAGGCGATATTTACGGTTCAATAAACTCTCCCGAACCATGTTTCGATTGATCAATATACTTGGTCGTCGAGAGTTGCGTCAGTGCCTGATCATCCCAACGATTAAACCGATACAGATCTAATTATGATGAGGGGCAGTGTCGTAATAGCAAGAGAAATATTCATAATGTTGTATCGATACATCGCTATGCTGCATAATTTTTTTTTCAGCCATTATTTTTTTAATATGCAAACTGTTTATGACAATATTTAAATTAATTTTATTCATAGTGAGTTTTGAAAATTTTGTAATGAAATTAATTGTTAATAAGTGGTATTATAATAAGGCCCATACGGATATTCGGAGTTGAGCTTTGGGGCTTCACTAAACTTTCGAATTCCTCTCGTATCCAATCCTTGCAATCCAAAATCCTTCGTAAAATCCTCAATGCTCCTTACTTTGTCACAAATAAAATCATACAGAAAGACATTAACGTTTCATATGTAACCGATCTAGCCCGAACCAGATATCATTGCTTCCATTATAAACTCCCTAACCATCCGAAACTACTAGTTTTTAACCTATTCCATTCCTGACAATACTCCGAGGCGCCTGAAACGAAGATGGTCTCGCGACCTTCTAACGTAAGTACGTTGTTAGAGTACGCTCCAATAGGTAGTCTCTCTGCAGGCCTGTATTACTCCATTAACAACTTACATCAAATTTACTAAATGTATTATTATATACAGTTGTAAATCTCAATAAAGATATAAAAAATAAATAAAATATTTTAACCGTTTTAAGTCATAACAACTTCATTGTGACTAAAAATAAATTTGTGTAATGATAGAGGCGGCCATTGTAAAAATATTTAGAAGAATTTGAAAGTTTTAGTCGTACAAGTATATTTTCTAAAATATGAACTCTAATTTAGCTATTTATGTTTAATAGTTTCAGATAGCTTTTTAAAAAGCAAAATTTTATAAAAAATGTACTGAAAAATTATTAGTTAGTGAATTTATTTTTAGAAATATACGATTCAAAAATCATTCTACATACAGATATCTCTCAGCACTCACATTAAATCTAGTTTAATGTGCTATAAAGTAGTTTAAGACGATTATCGTCGTAGAAGTAGTAGTTTTTATATCTGCTAAAATAAATTGATTTATAGTTGTTCGGACACAAAGTTATGTGCAAATTTTATATTCATATTCATATCATAAAAGGTACTATCCCTACGAAGATAAGTGTAATAAACTACTTTACATTAAGTTTAATTACTTTTATTTTGAGTGCCAGTAGACATATGTATGTCTTATAATTCCTGAGATATACTTTTTCAAATATCACAAATTTTATCCGAATAAATAGACATTAATATTTGATCAATCTATTCTGTCATATTTCTACGAAGAGAAACATTATAAAATACTATATAGTACATTAAACTAGCTTTAATTTGAGTGCTAGCAGAGATCTGTACGTCTTAGGGTTCCTTTTTTTTTTTTTATTTATTTATTGATATTCACAACTGTACATAAATACATCAAGTAAATTTGAGGAAATCATAATGGTATGGTGTAAGCATGTAGGGAAACTTCCCATTGGTAGTACTCTAAAACTATTTTTACAATATAAGGTTTGAGGCCATTTTCTTTTCAGACACCTCGTAGGATTGTCCGGAATAAAAGAGGAAACAAGATTAGAAACTAATGGGTTTGAGTTGTTATGGAGTTTGTAATAGAAGGATTGATATCTGGTTCGGGCTAGATCGGTTACAAATGGAACATTAAGGTCTTTGCGGATGATTTTATTTGTGACAAAGTAGGGAGGATTGAGGATTTTACGAAGGATTCTGGATTGCAATGATTGGATACGAGAGGAATTCGAAGGTTTAGTGGAGCCCCCTATAATTGTCATGTAAATCAATCTTTTGTAATGAATTTGACGTTTCGACCGTTTGTCTAGTAAGTAATGTAATAGTCAAAATCGACGTGCAGTATCTTGTCTTTTCTGTCTTGAGTAAGGGTTCCAGGTTAGTCGTTTCTCCAGATGTAGTCCAAGGTAGCGGATCTGTTCAACAGGGGTAAGGGCAACATTATTGAAGTATACTGTAGAGCACTCATTAGGTTTACGACCTTATGGTTCTTGAGATATATTTTTTCATTAATCAAACTTTTTGAATTTATTATGAGTGATTATCATTAAAATACTACTCCTACAAAGAAAAACCTCATAAACTACTCTATAGTACTTTAAACTAGCTTTAAGGTGAGTGCTAATAAATATCTGTACGTCGAATAGATTTTGAGTTATAAATTTCTCAAAATAAATTCACTAATTACGGATTTTTCAATACGTGTTGATGAAATGCTGCAATTTAAAAAGCTATATCTCGGGAACTATTGAACGTAAATAGCTCTATTAGGGCTCATATATTTTTTCAAATTTACTCTACTTTAAATTATCATTTCTTAGGTTTTCTATAGCTCCGAATGAAAAATTAATGTTTTTTTAAGGTTTTGAAACAGCAACCCTAGTTGTTAACTATTTGAATTCAGTCGTTTTATTTTCAATAATTTACTCTGATTATTGATAATAATAAAAAAATATATATAATGATGGGAAAAACAAGTATTGACCTTAGAATGCATATCGAAGAGCTATCGAAGAGTTGAATTAGCCCAGTAGTCACTTATGGATGCCAAGCGTGGTCACTGATTATAGCTCAGGATAGGAAATTACAGGTGCGGATGTGATGAAATGTGATCGAATAAAAAATGCTGGGTCCAGAAAGAAACAGGACTCACTGACATATTGAAGATGACAAGATTGAGCAAGTGGAAATGGGCAGGGCATCTCCTTCGAAGCGATGACAGATGGTCAAAAATTGCCCAAGAATGGACTCCATACGACCTTCAAAGAAAAAGAGGAAGGAAATATGATGGAGGGATATGTTCAAGAGAATGGAAGGACCCCTCTGGTGGAGAGGTGCTATGAACAGAGTTGTATGGAATAAGAAGTGGAAAGAACTCGCCTCCCAATAGGGCTGGTCACCCCGGGAAGTGCTCACTATTACGGAAGCCCTATGCAGGAAAGGATACAGAAAGTTGGAAAGAAAATTTATAGAAGTTAAATGTTCTGTCAACTAATTATGTATGTATAAATTTATTTATTTATTTTTTATTTCTATCTTCTTTAAATCTTTATATTGTATTTGTAATGAATTAAATTTATTGTATAAATAAAAGGCTATTTCATTTCATATATAATAAAAATTTAAAAAGTAATGATTGAATTTTATGAAGTTGAAATAAAATGTTAGGGTATTTTTTGGAATGCGGCATTAGATATATTCCTTTTACCAAACGTTTCAGAATGGACTATATATATGTACGATATATACTTATGTGTGTGTGTAATGGGCAGAGGCTTGCGAAATCCTGCCTATGACCATGTCTTCGAATATAAAAAGTTTAAATATCATAAACTCACCTGCTTGAAGATAGAGTGGACAAGAAGGTAGCTAAACCTTGAATATTTTCGTTAATGTTCTTTCGGACATTTTGAAGATAATCGCCGATTATTGATCTCGATGACATTGCCGGTCACATGTTTCCGAATTCGTTTTGTAATATAATCTTCAACCCGCGATCGATTCCGGGATGGATAAAGTTAAAACGAATCGAGAATAAACTTGGAATTATGGTTACAACCATAAAAACAGATGTACTTGAATAAATCGACTTTGATAAAGTAATTCATGAATTTGATAATCAAATATAAGGAATCTCTTGTAAATGTTGGTACTCTTAAAATATTAAATAAATTAACGATTTTAACTAGTTTGTTTTTATTACAGATAATTTGAATTAATTGAAGCCAATTTGATTATTTTTTTAAGTAGTATATTCAACTATATTTTTAAAATTATCAACATATGCTTGAAATAGTTTAAATTTAAAGCACCTATAGCATAATTAAAAATTTATTCAGAAAGAAAACAATACAGTCAAATGATCTTTAAATCTGAGATGTGTGTACAGCTGACATCCCAACCAATCCAAACACTATCCTCCACGGTCTAAACTTACAAAAGATCTACATGACCGTAATAAGGACAATCAGGACATACGGAGTTGAAGCTTTCTGGTTTCACTAATCCTTCCAATTCATCTCTTATCCAATCCTTAAAATCCAAAATCCTTCGTAAAATCCTCAATGCTCCTTACTTTGTCACAAATAAAATTATACATAAAGACCTTAATGTTCCATGTGTAGCCGATCTTCTATTATAAACTCCCTTACCACCCAAATTCCTCCTTACCAACCTTGCTTCCTCTTTCATTCCTGACACTCCGAGGCGCCTACTAGAGACCTACTAACGTAAAAACGTAAATAATACGAATCGCTGTCTACGTATTACATCTGTCCAGTGATGCCCTTCCAAACCCAAATCTATGAGATCAGTTTTAACGCAATCCTTCAACGCTTTAGGCAACCCCATATTGTTAACCCCCAACTTTTGCAAATATTCCTAATAATTTATTTTAAAATCGGCTTATCTCCAGAATTGGTTTTTTCTGTGAATATAGGATTTTTGATTTTTTTATTACTTTAAAAAATAA
>NW_027112396.1:740583-747736 GCF_000696795.3 Halyomorpha halys | reverse complement strand
CATACAAGTCTTGTTCTTAGAAAAAACAACACAGTTGCACACGGTCATATAATTATTTTATAAAACTGTAGCTGTTTATTTTAAAAATATATAAATAAAGAAATTCTTCCCTCATATTTTGGCAAAATTAATTATATCTTTAACAAAGTTATGGTGAATTTTCATTTTTCAATGTACCATTTTCAAATGTACAAGTTTTGGAAAGTTTTTGTTATCATATATATTTAAATTAAAAAAAATAGTTGGTTTTTTCTTAATTTTTGTTTTTAATATTTAGCTTTAAATTCCAATAAATCCCACCAAATCACATTTATCCTTCGTCGTAAACCTTCGGCTTGCCCCGCAGTATCTTTTAATAATATCCCACTTATTCCTGTCATGAAATTCTCTCACAAGACTGAAAAAAACGAAACTGCTCGTCAATTCCGACTATTACAACAATTATTAGACAAACGGTCTAAACTTCCAATCCATTACAAAAGACTGATCTACATGACTATTATAAGGCCTATCTGGACATACGGAGTTGAGCTTTGGTGCTCCACAAAACCATCGAATTCCTCCCGAATCCAATCCTTACAGTCCAAAATACTTCGTAAAATCCTTAATGCTCCTTACCAGAGTAAGTGACAGATCACAAATCGAATCATCTATCAGGACCTCAATGTTCCATTTGTTGCACTTTTGGCCAGAACCAGATACCAATCCTGCCATTATAAACTTCCCAACCATCCAAACCAACTCGTTTCTAACCTGGCTTCTCCTTCATTACCTAATAATCCTCCTAGGCGTCTCAAAAGAAGATAGCCTCGAGATCTTCTCCTCTAGAAATGTTTTTGGAGTTCTATCAATGGGTTGATTCTCCACATGTTTGTATCATGTCAATATATCACTTACAGCAAATTTTCTTGATATATGTATACAGTTGTAAATAACAATAAATAAATTATTTTAAACAAATATTTAACGTAAAAATACAAACAACCACAATAAAATTCATTATAATATACATGCATATATTTGCCTATCCATTTAGCATTACATACTATAGCGGTATATTTATCTGATGACAAACAAGAAGCGAACTGACACCGTAATGAGTCCCGTGTGACAAGAGGAAGTGGAGGGGAATTATGGTAATGGGTGCCCAGGGACACAGCACTCTGATCTCTTGTCTTCTGCCACTACGGCATCATCGTCTACAAATGATTTGACGGCAGGAGCTGTTCCGAGAAAATAAGGGATTATTTCTTGTTGAAATTATTTTAATCTTTTATTTATTGTTATTTACAACTGTATAACATATATACAACAAGTAAATTTGCTGTAGGTGTAATAGTGACATGATACAAACATGTGAGGAATCTGCCCATTGATAGAACTCCAATAACATTTCTAGAGGAGAAGATCCCGAGGCCATCTTCTTTTCAGACGCCTAGGAGGATTATTAGGTAATGAAGGAGAAGCCAGATTAAAAACAAGTGGATTTGGGTGGTTGGGAAGTTTCCATGGAAGGAATGGTATCTGATTTTGGCCAAATCGGCAACACATGGGACATTGAGGTCATGATGGATGACTTGAAAGTAAGGAGCATTAAGGATTTTGGACTGTAAGGATTGGATTCGGGAGGAATTTGATGGTTTAGTGGACCCCCAAAGCTCAACTCCGTATGTCCAGATAGCTTTGATGTTAAATATTTAATTTATTTATTATCACTGCAGATACGGGCGCTCTAGTACCACTATACTGTCATGAAATACTATCGAGATTTTAACAGCACTTTATACCATGTTTATTACTGCAATAGTTGTCATAGCGGCTCTAAAGGATCAACATGTAAACGGACTTATTCGTGACAGCAGTTGTCAGAACCGTTTTACCTATTACTCTATGCCTAGTGAGAAAGTACTGTCATGACCGTGAATATTTTCATGATTGTAGCTTTTCCAGCGTAGCATGCACTGTTAGCTATCATGCTATACCAAGTATGAAAGAATTGTCTAGGTAGCAAATATTATCATGAAGGCATATATTAAATTCTGGTAAAAGTTACAGTAGGGGTATTCATAATCTTTAGTTTAACATGTTAAAACGTGTTAAATGGAGAAATATTTACTTCTTTTACCATTTTAAAAACGATATAACATATAACATGGTTAGGAGTCTGTACCTAGGTATGTTAAATGGAGAATGACGTCACACAACGTACGAGCTCAGCTCGTCACCATTTTGTTTGTTGTAGGAACAAGCAATGCAGTATTGCTTGCTCGTAGTTTGTGTTAGTATTGCTTAAGATGTTTTTAAAACTAATAAAGCAATGTATGACAATAATAATAATAATGTAATGAAAGTTGTCAATCATTTCATCTTGTTTCTATTCCTAACACGTTAGAAGATGAACAAGACACAGTAGCTAAACTTTCACAAATTCCACTTTTCCTTCAATTTAAGCATGTTGTAATAAATTATTTTAATCAAAACTTAGAAGTAAACAATAACATGAAGTTTTGGAAGGAAAGGTAATAAAACTAGTTGCTCAAAAAATCCGCTAGGCGCTCTTATGTATTTAACATGGCTTTAAATAGGGCTACTCACAATCCTATACTAATAACATTTAACACAACATCATGAATCTCTAGTACCTTTACAGTTCTTATAGTAATTTATCAAAACTTGCAAATCTACAGCATCGAACTCTGAAAACGATAACGTACCTTAGTGATAAAGCAGAAAAAATAAAAGTTATTGCCATTTTACCACCTAAACTATTTTATTTTTACAAAATTATCCTAAAATTTACCTATATTAATTTATTTAGAAAAGAAAACAGATATATGAAATTGTTAGAAAAAATTTATCGAACCACCTATTACAACATATTTCGGTAACGTACTTCATGCTATATTGTACCATATCTGTTCAATCGCTTACCAGAAGAACTAATACATAAATCAATGACAAAGAAAACTAAAATAGAAATGTTTGACTAAGTACTTTTTTTTTTTTTTTTTACCTTGTCGCCCTTTAATACCGAATCATCGGCATACCTAATTTTAGTATTTTACCAGCCTATGTTAAACCCTTTTGGGTACTTATCAAATTTTTAATAACGTACTGTATCTTGCTCATAAGTATGAAATATTCCGGGAAGTCCTATCGCCCGTGGTACGTAAAGTGATAATCGATTATTTATTATAAGTAGAGCCTGCTACAATGATAGTACCGATATCATGGATGCAAATTTATTAATCGATAATTTCCTTTGAAATCTACCCCGCTATTATCGATCATGACCCATAAATAAGACTAATGACGCCGTTATTCCAAGCGGATAGTCAGACCTCACTATCACAATGATATATAAGTTATCTAAACAGTTTATACTTATTTATAAACACTGAATACGTCGTATTTTCTCGTTTACTCATGCACGTATTATAACTTATGAGTAAGTCAAAGTAGGGTGGGGAAGTAAACATTTTGTGTACATTTTTTTAATGACCCCTTTCTGGGTCATTTCTGACATACGGTGGAAGAGGGGTTATCTACAGGGTACCAACCTATTTTAACCATAGTAGGGGGTCAAGATTTCATACGGCCGCAGAAACAAAAGTCGGACCCTAAGGCCAGATTTGAACCGGCGTCGCTCTAGTTTCGAAGTTGCAAAGACCTACGCCTCAACTCCCTCAGCTACAGACGGTCCTATAACATTTAGTGATGTGCACACCGCACCAAATTTTTAATTTAATTTATTTTTTATTTATCATAATAATAGATAATATGATATATTATAATGATAATTATTATTCTCTCATAGATTCTGATTACTGCAACATCTACTTGACAAACGCTTTAAACTTCGCATTTACCACAAAAACTCTTATATACTATGATATTCAGACCTGTTTGGACATAGGAATTGAGCTTTGGAGTTCCACCAAACCATCAAATTCATCCCGTGTACAATCCTTAAAATCCAAAATCTTCCGTATAATCCTTGATGCTTCTCATTACGTCACAAATAAACTCATCCATACAGAAATCCTTTTCGTTGCAGAATTGACCAGAAAAAAAGTATTGCTCCTTTTATTCCAAATCCTTAACTACCAAAACCTAGCTCTTAACCTCTCATCCTTAAAATCCCTGATAATCCTCCGAAGTGTCTGAAAAAAAGATGGCCACGGCATCTTGTAATTTAAAGCAATGATTGAAGTACCACCATTGGGTGGTTCCTTGCCAAGATTCGAATTCTGAAACATGTATAATATTTACTTATTGTATTTTTTGTTTATTTTTTTATAATTGTAATTTTCAATGAATAAATAAAACTGAATAATTTTCTTTAATATTATGAAAAAAGTGTTCTGTTGCCTGTACTTATATTTTTTACTTTCCCTGAAAGAAACGATCCTTATTATTTATAATACGGTTTTTATCCTTTCTTTTTTTATAATAAATAATGGATTTTAGCTATTTCTTTATAACATCTAAAAGCTCCACTGATCCTTTTTCCCTAACTATGTTAATACAACTTTATAAATAAACTGGTGGCTGTCATTATTAGGTAACTGGAATCATTAAATAATATATAACTTTAATACACCAATAGACGACATTTATATAGTATAATATTCATAAATAAAGTTTTTTGTATTTTGGAGCAAATATTAAGGTATATTTTGGATTTGGCAGAGATAAAAAGTAGGGAAATCAGGATGACCAAGAGGGGAATTTAAAAAAGGTTTGACGGAAAATCCTGCCAGGGACATTTAAGAACATCCATTCATAATAATTGGGGCATCTTTCATCAAAGAACGCCCGCTTTAACTGGGACATATTATCGGTATAGTGTGCGTGACTTATCTCAAGGATCTGTGGGTAAGGCCTAAGCGAAGAACTGAAATGTTTTCTCAAAATATCTTAGCTTTGTTTTTCTCAAAAGTAACTAAATTGTAATGAAAAAATATTAAATCATTCATTATAATTTATGAAATGTGTATGTACATTCATCATATTAACTTAAGGTATTTTTTTTTTTTACAGTTATAATTTTTTTTAAATATATTTAATGTGATTTACAACTGTACAAATAATAAATACAATAAGTAAATATGTTTTATGTTTCACATACACTTGAAAATCTTGGGAAGGAACCACCCATTGGTGGTACTTCAAGCATTAATTTAAATTAGAAGGTCCCGTGGCCATCTTCTTTTCAGACGCCTCGGAGGATTATCAGGGATTGTTAAGGATAAAAGATTAAGAATTAATGGGCTAGGATGGTTAAAGAGTTTGGAATGAAAAGACGCACATCTGTTTTGGGCCAAATCTGCAATGAATGGGATGTTAAAGTCTTTGTGAATGAGTTTATTTGTAACGTAATAAGGAGCATCAAGGATTTTGGATTGGAAGGATTGGATGCGGGAGGAATTTGATGGTTTGGTAGAGCCCGAACTCAATTCCATAAGTCCAAATTGGTCTGATTATCGTAGTGTATACTAATTTTTTGTAGTGAGTGGGAAGTTTGTTATAAATTAAAAAAAAAATGTATATATAATATCATACCGAGAAATTGATGAGCAATTATTATCAAATTTAACTCAATTTATATTTTAATAATAAAATTACTTTATTCAAATTATACGGTTTTAAAACGTAGTATATTACAAAAATATAATAGAGAAAATAGTCAATGGATTACGAGCTAGCTATTTCATTTTGATCACCCCTCAGTTATCTATACAAATCTCTGTATTATAAACTTGAATAAAGGAGTATAATGGAAGAGGTAAGGAGGTAGTAAAACTGAACCCAAAAAAAAAAACTGGGCCTTAAGGAGGAGCCAGAGGCGTGGCAAAGGTGTAAAAAAGGGTAGGAGCCAATCACTGGCTGCCTTTTGTTGCAGTTGAGATTAAAATGGTGGACATTTCGATTCAGGTTGTTGAGATAACCAACCTATAGTTTCTGAGATAACAAATATATTCTAACCATGGTGGGTGGTCAAATTATCATTTCGTGGGATCGCATGGGATATAAAATTCGGCTTTCCAGGCCCGATTTGGACCAGCGCCACTGCAGTTAAAATTGATGCTCCAACTTACTGGGCTACAAACAGCCCCATTCTTATGAACCTCGACATCTTATTATTATCTTCTTTAATTTATTTTGTTAAATTTTTTTTATAAATGTTCACATAATTCAAATCATATTTAGCCATACTTTAGTTTACTTTTATTTTATTGCATTCTTTTTATTCTCTTACTATGCTGCATTTTTTTAGCCCTGATGAAGCCCTGAAAAGTGGAGCAAAACGTTGGCTCACATTAAATAGTTTAATTAGTATAGTCAGTTTTTTTTTTACTGCGCCCGGATCATCTTCTTTTTATAATTTACACACAGTCAATCGAGGTTCTTCCAAAATAAATAAATTAATACAGGACGTATCTTTCCTTCAAAGGCACATCCCACATCTTTTACGACGAAATATCGCCCACATCACCCACCCCGATGACCTAAACATTACCCATAACAAGGTCACATAGATGAGAGCTAATTATGACCCACTAACAGCAGTGACCTAGTGAAGACCTCGGTCTCAGGTACAAGTAGGTCTTCAAAGCTGATTCACAGCTTTTATGAATGAACTAGTCATTGATACGGGTGGCGTAACCAGAGTCATCGCCGATCTTAGAGTCAGGTCACACGGGTTGTGGAATGTGACTCTATGTAACTCTATAATTTACTATTGCTAAATGCAGGTATGCGTATATATGACACAATGGTTAACTTTTGTGTCGCCATTGAAGTACAGAAATCACAAATCACATTTACTATTATTTTATTAATAATATATTTTTTTAAACTTATTTATCCATTCAAGTGTTTCCTGTAACCGGTTTTTTAAAATTATATTTTCCTTTTAATCTATGTGTTAGACTTATTCTCGTAAAATGTATCTATTTGTTTGTTCTTGGTAGACTGATCTACTGCTGTGACTATGAATGATGGTCTGATCTCACATTACCGTCTAATAATCAATTTGTTTAGTGGGTCACTGAAGAGGATCTAGGAGGGTGAATTCCGGAGAGCGAATATGTTGATCGGGTGAATTGAATAATTGTGAAAGGGTGAAATTGGAGGAGCAGAAATGAGA
>NW_027112396.1:739201-739977 GCF_000696795.3 Halyomorpha halys | reverse complement strand
GTAATGAATGGGAAGTTTAGAGCGTTTGTCAAGTAAGTGTTGTAGCAATCGGAATCTACGAGCAGTTTCTTGTCGTTTCAGTCTTGTGTGTGGAATTCAAGTAAGTCTCTTGTCAAGATGGAGTCCTAAGTATCGAATCTGTTCAACAGGTTATAATAAATATAAATAAGAAATGGGGAATCTCCAAAAGAATTGTTTAAAACAGCTATTTTTACTCAATGAGTGATAATAAATACTTATCATAGAGGCAGATTGTAGTTAAAGAAATAAAAGTTATAGTTGATTACGTATTTTTACTTTAATATTTTTTTTTACTAAAGAAAACGAAATAGTCTATACCCTTCCCAAGCAATCGGATGAAAGGTAGGGAGCTCTTAAAATACGAAAGAAAAATTATTACTTTTTGTATTTCAGCTAAATAAATAATATTGGATACAAAACTAGAAAATGCCATTGACCAATTCTACAATTCATTAGAGAGACAAAAGTTCATATTGACCATCACAAGGCTTGAAACTTTTTTTTTTACTTACACCTATTTACTTATATCGTAAAGGGAAGTCCAAATAACCGACTATCGCAGAATGGTATGTTTCAGGGGGTGCAAACAACGGGGAGGGATCACTTAACTGGGGTGTTCATCAATTTATAACAATGTATAATGTAGTAGTAGTTTAATGTCAAGTAAGTTATGTCAATAGACCTGTCCAAATACTCGAAAAATAATACGGAAACAGTTGAATATAAAGCCCACTTTTCTCGTCTAATTCATAACA
>NW_027112396.1:728133-738296 GCF_000696795.3 Halyomorpha halys | reverse complement strand
TGACAAAAATATAACTTGATCGGAAGGGGAAAAAAATTATAATAAAAAATATAAAAAAATAAATAAATAAAATAATCAAATTAAAAAATAAATAAAATTTAACGAATATTTGCAAAATTAAATAAAATATAAATGGCGTTGATGACCAATGAAGTTTGGCGCCACTAAACAACCAACCAAACAAACAAGTAGGTTTTATCATTGATAAAGTACGACAGATCTTAGGCAGAAGAATTTTCAAGAAACTTCCTCTGAACGAGGGAACTGATTTCAATAAGAATAATTCAGGTGAAGGCGGTATCAGCACTGCACGTTCAGGATCACCAAGTCTTTATTATCATTATGCTCTTTATCGTCTGTTTCACAGATCTAGGGGGAGTGGATATAAATGACGTTACACCCCGAGGGATGTAGATGGAGTTCTGGAACGAATTGAAGGCGGGCTATTAGAGAAGATCTTGATAAAGAGCAATTATAAGTTCCAGCGGAAGGAAATTATTTCTCAACTAGAATTCTGATTGGCCACCTCATTCATCGATTGTCTTCTTTCCATATCCGGTATCCATTGCGCCATAGGATCCTATCTCTTTGCCACTATTCACACCAAGACAATTTTTGTGGCTATGAACAACAAGCAATGCCTATTTTTTAATGTTTGTAGTTATTTATCCTAGAAGCTTACAATTATATAAGTTTACTATTTAGCAAAAAGAAAATATGGTAATTGCAAATTCTTTCTTAAACTACAGTAGTTGTACTTTGTAACTCACAACTAACATTCACTAACATAAGGAAGTCGTAGGAAAAAAGAGTTGCTAATAGATTTTTTAACTTGTATTTGGAAATGAAGTTGTTAGTATTTAAGATACACAAATAAGATTTCTGATTTCTAACATGTAAGGGTCTCTTTATATGTTTTAGGAGATGCAGAACATTGAAATGCAATCGATTTTAAAATCGTTTATCGATTTATTTCGTCTTTCCTGGTATCTAACATATTCGGGTCCCTTCATATGTATTAGGAAGTGCAGAAAATAAAAATTCTATCGAATTTTAATCACATTTTGATTTATTTTAACTACAAAGTACCGACAGGAGTTTTTTTTTTTTTTAAATACTTTCCAATTACTTGTATATGTAGTTAAATACAAACGTTAACTACTGATCAGCTGTGCATACGATATATGGGTTGGTTAAAGAGGAAGACTATGATAGGTTCCATAATTTGTATAAGAACATTATTTTCGTTTATTGCTTAAATAGATACTAAATTTGGTACAAAGAAATCATCTTAAAAAAAAAAAAAATCAGAACATTCCAGAAGATGTATAGTTTTGTTAATTTTAAATTTATAAAATGTTTAACGTTTCTGCCAAAACAGCATTTTCAATGTGTGAGTATTTTAATGCGTAATTAAAAATATTTGTTCCTATAGCGTTTTAGTAGAAACGTTCATTAAAAAAATTGCTGAAGTGCTTTTGCCTTTGAGATATACAAATTTAATGTCACCTTAAATAAATTCTATATGTACAGTTTTCTTATTACTCAAGAAATACATAAAAAATTATTTGATCCCATGGTCTAGAAGCTGCTTGAATTTCTAAACATGGGTACATTTTTTTGAGAAATATGGTGCAGTTTAGATGATTTTATTGAGAATTTACTTATCTGCCATATTTTTTTATTGAATTTACCATGCCTTAAGGCACTTACTCAGCCTCCACTGGCTCATTAGCAGTGACGCGGTGAGAGGGCTGCGCTGGGATTCTCTGGCCGATAGTATGAATAGTATGAAGTGTATATAGTTTGATTATGTTCATTTTATTTATCTTTCCGTTTATATACATATAGAAATTTTATTTATTTGTAGATACATTTTTATTTTTATTTTTTTAAATTTTGGTATTAATGTGATCAGATTATAACAATAAATAAATAAAATTGAATTACCATGAAATGTAAAATGTTTGAGCTATCCGTAAATAAAATTTACTATTCGTCATTAAATTTTTACCTGATTTTTATTTATTTTTAGTCGCTTAGGTTCAACAACTAAAAAATAGTTTTTTCTTCTAGTGCTTAGCTGATGTTTTTCTCAAGGCGCCCGATTAGGTACTCAGGCATTTGAGGCTGAAACCCTAAAAAATTGTTTTACTCGGTCAAGATAAAAGAGAGCACAGAAACACCAATTGCCAAATATACGTTGCTTTTTTATTTATTTATTATTATTATTTTTTTTAGTTTATTGGAATATGACACGCATATATATGATGAAAACTGCTTAACTAAATTTGAATCTATAGCAATCATTTCCTTTACCTTGTAGCGAAAGAAATGTCAAAACATATAAAAACAAATGACAATCACTTCTCACAACAAACCTCTTCAATCAATGCTTGCCCTAGCATATTATAGTCGATTTAATAAGAGAGAGAGAGAGAGAGAGATGGGTGCAATAATGGACTGGAGGAAAAAAATATAAGTTAAATGTAGAGGAATTTGTAAAATAAATAGATTAAAAATACTGAAGCTGGAACGAGACATCACAGAATGTTCAACATGAAACCCTTCAGCTTTGAGGTTGTACACAGCATGTACTTAGCTCTCTGCACTGCTAGCTAAGTAATGAGAAGAATTATTTAGGAAACAGGATGCGCTCTGGGTTCCCACTTCCGCTCAACCTCCTTTAACAAACCCGCTCTTCGTAATTAACAGCAGTAATTTTAGCTTTACAAAATAAAAATTTTAAAAATAGCTTAAAATTCATGCATAACAAACAGTGTATTAATGAAGTTTATTTCAACTGCTCAAAAAATACAGAAAGTATAAATAAAGTACATTTTAGTTTTTATTTCGAATATATATTTATTTATAATACACATAATTCTGAAAATTACAGTCTCACCCTCCCCCAAATAATTTAAAAAGTAGGTTAGGAAATTTGTTATTTGAGAATATAATTAAACTGAGAATATTCTAATAAAACATTACTCCAAGAAGTTACTTTTCTCAAAATTCTTTAAAAAAACAAAATTTAGAGAAATTTATTTTAACAAAATGTATAGTCGGTAGCAGTAGGCAAATCTGGTCGAAATTGAAGAAAAATTTTATATTTCAATCCTCCTTTCCGCAACTTGGCAATTACAAATCATTGAAACTCCTTTTTATCCTTCTACGTACTGGCGTCAAACTTCGAAAAAAAAAGACAGAAAACACGAGTTATCCTACAGGTCTCCTACATATTTTAACCAAATTGTGAAAGTTAAGAATACACTCCAAGAAATAAAAATCAAGCCTCCCGGATTCGAATCAGAACCCCTGCTGACACAAGAATGTTAAATTTGTGGCTCGACACCCTCAGCTATCTACGGACAATCAACTTCCTTGATTAAGACAAATATATATAAAAATAAAAGTGAACACTTCACCCTTCAACCCTTTGATCTCTATCAATGCAAACGTAAAAAGACCAAGCTGTCACATCGACTATTCACTATCGGGTAAATATTACTGTCATTTGTTGTTTTGACAGTACTGTTATTATATTGTTTTTCGTGATAGTTGTCAGCCGCGTCAGTGATTAATAACAGACACGTGTAGACGTATTGACAGTGAATTGCCGCACTTTATAATACCTATTTGGTATAAACTGTATGTTTATTTTTTGTTGTTTTCATTTCTCATTCATTTGTCTACTGTTGTTTTTTCTAATTAATTATTAATTTTTATCAGCGTGTAAAGTAGCACAGTCATGCTTACCTGTTGTAATAATACTGCCACGAAAGGAAAAAATTCACCGTCTAACTGGGCCTATAAAAATAAATATATGAGTGCACTGGAGAAAACGAAGTGGCTTACGGAGTCGAAACTGATCGAATTTACCATTTCGATGTTTACTATCAGTTCGAAAGGAATCGATAGAGCGATATATCCGCATATTTCTCCAGGTAATGAACGCGATTATACAATCGATTATCATTATTGTGGCAATTAAGGGTGATGGAGATTGATACGTAACTCTTTCAATTATTAGTATCTGCATTATCCAACAGAGTTCTCTGTTCTTATGAATCAAATACCGATATCTTTCGTTTCATCATGCTTTAGAAAATAAAATGTTAAAACACATAATCCTGTAGTGAAAGTTAATATACAAAACTGAAAGGTTTTCAAGGTTAAGTAATAAAAGCAATTTTAAAAAATTAATAAACACTGATCCGACGAATTAACTTCGGAGGGGTAGATCGAAACGTAGGAGAATGACTTCAAGACTGATCTTGTGGATTTGGGTTTGGACGCATTGTGTGGATGACCCTCTTTCGACTAGTACTTATACATAGTTTTCATTAAAGTAATAAAAAATTGTGGTGAAATATCTGCCTTTTTCTCCCCTGGTTTTGAACTATATCCCGACTATCTCCAGCACTTCACCCAAAGTACGGATAGTCCCCGTTAAAGACTTTATTACTCCTTTAAAAAAAAAGGTCTTTATACATGTATATAATGAAAAGGTAGATGTAAATAATGCTATTATAAATGTACATTATGTACATAAATAAAGACTATTATTGTTATTATTATGTTTAACTATTACTTACTACTCAAGTTTGTCAATTGGATACCCTTAATTCGGTAAAAATCTGACGGTCCAGCGTGATTCTGACCAAATCACCTCCTTGGACAACCGTTGTAGTAACAGTACTTCTTTACAGAGTAGTGAACCTCTGGCCCTCCATGGGTTGTAGTGGTACTGATTTAATTTAAAATAATGTATAATAAATAGTTGCGTGCCTTTCATTCAAAAATGTGTATTAATTTCTATAGTAAAATGTAATAAACCAATCAGTTGTGGATGTTTATTGGGTAATATTTCCACAACATTCTTTGGAGGAGATTTATTTCGAATTTATTTTATTACAGCGAGTGAATCTAACCATGTGGAAGTATTGGAGCGAAGTAAGTAAATAGGAGAAGGAGTAAACAGGGCCCCTTTTGAAGTGAGGTCTAAATCGATTAGTAAATATTGAACAATACCTGAACCCTCATTACTGAACGCTCTTAGAAGTTCATTTTCTGTTTCTATAGGCTCCTTATATAATTAGCTATAGCTAATGTTTCCTATTAATTGCTGTTAAAATTTAAAAAAAAAAATAATAACCAGGGGGTGCCAGGTAATATTTTTTCTGGAAAGAGGGCGGTAGGACGAAAAGGTTTGGGAACCAATGGCATAGAGCAAACAACTGATACTAATAGTACAAGAGCCCAAGAGAAGAAAAAAAAAATTAAAAAAACCAAGCAGAAAGATAATACTTTTTAAGATTTTTTTTTTATACTTTTTAATTTTTATTTAATTATGGTTCCTTTGTTGTTCGTACTTAGAACAAGCCCTGAAGAATGCCTAGGATTCAGGCCGAAACATTAACACAATAATATAAGTCTCACTTTCTCTCATTTCTTTACTCCTGAACTGCATTGCCTTCTAAAATTGTTCATCTTCTAATATCAATCGACAGTCAACTATACAGACATGATCAAAAATAATGTTCAGGTCTCATTTTATCGTTTTTATAAGCCACAAAGATGAAAAAAACAGGAAACTGCTCGTATATTCCGATTATTACAGTACTTACTAGACAAACGGTCTAAACTTCCAATCCATTACAAAAGACTGATCTACAAGACAATAAAAAGGCCTATCTGGACATAAGGAGTTGAGCTTTGGGGCTCCACTAAACCTTCGAATTCCTCTCGTATCCAATTCTTACAGTCCAAAATCTTTCGTAAAATTCTTAATAAAATCATTAATAAAGACCTTCATGTTCTATATATAACCGATCTAGCCCGAACCAGATATCATTCTTTCCATTATAAACTCCCAAACCATCCAAATCCACTCTTATCTAACCATGCTTCCTCTTCCAAAATCCTCCGAGGCGCCTGAAAAGAAGATGGCAACGAGACCTTCTAATGTAAAATTTCATTAGAGTGCTACCAATGGGTAGTCTCTCCACACGGCTAAATCACATCATCTTAAACTTATATAATACTGGGTGTATTATTATGTATAGTTGTAGATTTCAGTAAATATATTTAAAAAAAAAAATGATTTGTAGTCAAATTTCGACAATTGCGCTATAGCAGCCGATATTTGGATGGATAGAGAGATAGGAAACACGGAACGAATGAGATGAACGAAGCACTCTTGAGTTATCCACAACACTTGATACCTTCGCTAGTACCGCGCCACCTGCAGACCGGCATAACGGTACCTCGCTTCAGTAGTACCACGGCTCTCCACGCTCCTTACTTCTACCTATTATTCGTAATCATCCACTTTTCTTATCATAATTTTAATAATTACATTAATAAAAACATAAAAATAAAATAATATAAAATAATAAAATAAATAAGTAGTTTTTCATACAAGAGTTGTTGTTTTTTTTATCAAAAGTACATCTAATATCGGAAAATTTTTATTAAAAAAAATTAATACTGATAATTCATGTATACATGTATAAAATGTAATTGATTATAGAAAATATTGATTGATAACACTTATTCGACTAGGAAAAATCGGATTTCGAAATAAAGAAAATAATATTTTTAAAAGAAAAATACTTGAATCAATTTATATAACATCAATCATACAGTAAATTTTAAAAACAGATACAAGAAATTTGAACCAACACTATGCAGAGATTTTAAGCAAAATAAATTTATGAAAAAATATGGGTAAAATTTTATGTTACTCTTTACAATTAATTTTAATAATAAAATCAATAATAATTTAGACTAAAATGTAATTTGAAATAAATTAATTATAAACCTGACCTGAGTGTATGCAAGGTTAAAAATAGTCTGATTATAAAATAGTTGATAGTGTTAAGTTGGACTAAAATTAAAAGTTTTAAAAATTAATGAAATTGTGACAAAATGGGTAACTAGATATAAGCTTAGGTAAAATTGTTAATAATAATTTTAATTCCCAATTAGTTTATTGTTTCATAGAGTAATTTGACTTGTAATTAATGACCTGGGCAGAATAGCCTGCATAACGTTTTTAAATATTGGATGAATCTTCCGAGGTGTCTGAAAAGAAGATGGCCTCGTGACCTTATATTATAAAAATGTTTTTAGAGTGCTACCAATGGGTAGTTTCTCTACGTGTTTGTACCATACCATTATTATTTCCTCAAATTTACTTGATGTATTTATGTACAGTTGTAAATATCAATAAATAAATTAAAAAAAAAAATATTGGATGTTAGGTGTAAACTTATATTTAAGGTATGTTGAATTATTAATAATAATGTTGTTAAAATTGTTAAAAATGAATGTATAATAAAAGCTGTTAATTGTTAAATTGTCTTTGAGGATGGCCGAATTGGCCGAAACGTTAGACTGTTGATGATATAAAGAGTGTTGAGACTTAAAATGGATACCAATTGATTTATTTTATTTTTTTAAAAGGGAATAACTTTTGGCTGTAGAATTTTTATTTGTCAAAAAAAAATCTTAACTGTTGAAAGTATACTCCTGAATTATTTTTTATTTCTGAACCTCATGGATGTGAAGGATTCATATTAGGGGGGGGGCGAGGGTATAGAGCGTTGATGCAAAATATTTGAATGCATCAGATGTATTTTAAGATAGGACTGAGGAAATGTAATATGACGGATATATGTGGGAAAAACGGTCTTGTGGAGTCATATGATGGGGGTCACCGGTATCACTGTAGTCAAAGGAGAGCAAATTTTCTGAAATATAAGCCATAATAGAGCTTTTTACGTCCAATAGTTCTCGAGATATAGCTTTTTTAAAAAAAAAAATTCTTAAAAATCTACTGAAAGATTAGGAGTTAGTTAATTTATTTTGAGAAATCTATATCTCAGGAACTATGGGACGTCTATTAGCACTCAAATTAAAGCTAGTTTAATGGACTATAAATAGGTTTATGACCTTTACCTTCGTAGGAATAGTAGTTTTCATGATATTTGCTAAAATAAATTGATTTATAGTAGTTCGGACTATAAATTGATTTATGAAAAACTTCATTTTAGAGACCATTGGGCGTACAGATGTCTGCCAGCGCTCAAATTAAAGCTAGTTAAATTTACTACAAAATAGTTAATTATGTTTACCTTTGTAGGAGTATTACTTTTTATGACATTTGACAAAATAAACTCACAAAATGTTAATTGATAGTTGTTCGAATTCCTCTCGTATTCAATCCTTACAATCCAAAATCCTTCGTAAAATCCTCAATGCTCCTTACTTTGTAAATAAAATCATACATAAAGACCTTAATGTTCTCTATGTAACCGATTTAGGATGAACCAGATATCACTCTTTCCATTATAAACTCCCTAACCATCCAAACCCACAAGTTTCTAACCTTTCTTCCATTCCTGAAAATCGTCCGAGGAGCCTGATAAGAAGATGGCCACGAGACCTGCTAATGTAAAACGCCATTAGAGTGCTACCAATGGGCAGTTTCTCAACACGCCTGTAACGCTCCAATTTAACTGAGATTAAATTTACTAAATGTATTATTATGTACAGTTGTAAATAGGAATAAATAAATAATAAAAAAAAAGTTAATTTCCACCCTTCAATTAACTTCATTTATTTCAAACAAAAACCAATACATAATGAAAAAAATAGGAGCATGTATACAATAATGGACGTGAATATTCTTTAATTGCCTGATGGTTGTGGGATCCTCTGTGTGCAGGGAATACTTTGACGCTTACTTGCCGTCTGCGTTGTCACGTTTAATTGAGATAATAAAATTAATTGAAGGGTGAGAAAAAAAAGACGTTAATGTTAATCCAACATTAAAAATTCTCGTAAATCCTAAAATTTATACCTCAACATCATTTCAAATATACGAGCATTTCCTCCTATACCTATATCACCTAAATTGTAGCCATAGCTACAGCTAACCTTAGCATAAAAATATCCGTATATTCGTATGTATTTCAAAACCTAATTTTTTATTCGATTTTATCATCACAGTCATTTATAGAATTTTAAAATATAGAATTTGAAGCTATATTTAATTGTCTATTCTGAAAGTAGGGAAAATTTATTTATTTAAAACACGAAGACTGAGAGCTCATATAACCTTGTTGAAATTAAAAAGATAATAACTTTTAACGGTAGAATCTTTATTGGAAGAAGATAGTTATGAAGTAGTTCCGGGTGACGGTTAATAAGGGTATCAAAATGTAAAATAAAACTATTTATAGTCCAACGTTTCGCACCACTTTGCGGGGCTTCGTCAGGGCTGTCAGATTGTAGTACAAAGAACAACTGACAACCCAGTACAAAAGACAACCCAGCTATCCTTTGTAGTACAATCAGACAGCCCTGACGAAGCCCTTCAAAGTGGGCGAAACGTTGTTTAACAATAAATAGTTTTCTTTTACTATTTTAATACCTTTATTAACCACCACCCGGACTATCTTCCTACAAGATAGAATTTTTACTTATCTTAATTTTTTGAAATGTTCATTTTTGATAGAATACTTCTCAATTTTCGCTTACAGTTACATTCCGTTTTAATAGTTGTTAATTGACCATTTGAAATTGCACAAAAAAGGAATTGCGTGTTTAATAAATTTTATATAACCTACTTTTACGACTTATCACGTTTTAGTACACAACTGCCTTCTCACGTGTTTACACAGTAATTGGGCCACATAACTGCCGAGTCTATGTTCTATCAAGATATATGGGCGTGTTCTTTCAAAGAATACTTTCAAAGAATAACCATGTTTATATAGTATAAGTATATACTATATAAACATGGTTAGCTTGTATCCATGACTCGTAAATTTGTAAATACCTTAACAAAAAAAAGAAATACTATGAATAATTGTAATAAAAATTAAACGGTAATAGGCTTTATTTGTATAAAAAATCGTAACTGTAAGCTATGAAATTAAATTAAATGCAACACGTGAAAATAGTAAATTAAAAGAAAAATAAATTATTAACAATGATGGAATTGCTAGAGGACCACACAATCAACTTTTCTAATAACTATTAGGAATAAACATATTTAAAATTATTTAATTCACTTACTTAATATTAATTTATTATAATGTTGTTTATTGATTTTATATTATTTAATTTTCTTGCTTTTGGGGGAGGGGAGG
>NW_027112396.1:710918-727477 GCF_000696795.3 Halyomorpha halys | reverse complement strand
TTTATATTTTATTATTATATTTATTCTGTTACTGTAGCCGTGAGTTAAACCTATGGTTTTAGAGGCCTTCTTTGGGTTTCACCTATCCTCATGAAGTGGGTACCCTTACTTGGGAATAAATCTGGCGGTTGAGAGTTACCTCCTTGTAAAACCGTTGTTCAAAAATCCCTTCCTGGGCTGTAGATTATCATTGGTATAATTATTATTATATATGTTTTCCAATTAAGAAGAAAGAACATACCTATATTAGAAAACTTGAAATATACATTCTGTTAAATGTTAGTTCTTCTAAAATCAAATTATTAAGCTAATTCCAGGAGATACGTTTTTAAGATATTTTATTTTGTTAAATAATTCAAGGTAATTTAAAAGGCACGAAAGCAAATATACTACAGTGGTTTTTCTTTTAATTTTCTCATTATTATTTTCTCTTCTTAATATTGATCTTTTAGCTGGAATCCTATAAAAAAAACGTTAACTACAAAATGATATTATTTAAAAAAAAATATTCTTTTAATCGGTTATTATAAAAAACTACTTTTCAATTACTATAACAAGTGTTAGTGTGAACAACAATACATCTTTCTCGCTGGATTAGCTATTACCTACCACGCCTGAACAAAAAGATGTAAAATAATGCTTCGAATTATTTAATTAATTAATTAAAATATTACAAATGATATCTTTATTGTACATCGTCGAATTAAAAAAAAAAAACATGCTATGAAATATATTAAATATAACACATGAAGATATATTTAAAATGTCCCTTCTTAGTTCATTTCACCACCTATCACAACAGCCCTGATCAAGAACTACATTGTGGCTCGAAACATCGGCAATAAATAAAAAATAGAAAACTATTTTTTTTCTTCTTAACAGTAGCCCTTCATCATCTTCAAATTTAAGATTTTTAAAAATCAAAAAATTTTTGAAAACACAAGAATCACAAAATCAAATTCTGGATTTTAAAATGTAGGAATGAATTTGAAATGATTTATTTCACTTACTATACTATAATTGTTTATATCTTGATCGTTTCCTGATTTCACTATTATTTATTTATCCATCTACTTATGTTTATCTGCTATGTATATATATATTATTTTATTATTATAATATTTTTTTTAGTCATTTTTAAATATAATATACATATTGTTTAAATGAATCAAAGGCCTATTACCTATTGTCCTAGAGTGTAATAAATAGTATTCTTATCTAATAAAAATAAATAAATAAATAAATGCAATAAATACTCAAAAAACAAATTTACAAAGTGTATAAAGCTATTAAAATCACTACCATTAATAGAGGCAATCGGTCCTTAAATATTGTATCTGGAATTTGTTGTAAATTGAAGTTTTTTTTTTTAATTTACTGGGCTATTTAGGGCTGATATGAAAAACATTTAAAGTAAATTTTAGAAATTTTATATTTTCAAAGTAATAATGTAATTATTAAAAATTAGTTAGTGAGCCAGGGTTGTAAAAATATTGTAATTAACAAACATGTTTAAATTGTGAAAGTTATTTATTTTTCAGTTACCTTTTTTATTTTTACGACCGAATGTCTCAATTTTATTAAGAGTAGGATCTAAAGCTCTAGAATTTGTCTTAACCTAAAAATTTCCTTTATTTTTTCATTGAAATTTTTTGTTCTTATCTAATATTTTTAATTTATATAATTCGAAAATGAGATCTATTATTATTTTTTTTTTTTACCGCCACATTTCCAAATTGTTAATTTTATAGTTTATTTATCTTATTTCTTGATTTGTGATATTGATTTGACATATACGCATATAAAATCTTTAAGGAATGAAGAAGAATAACAATAATAAGAAATATTATATTATATTATAAGATACCCTACCTCACTACTAAAGACTTGCTCTTAGCCATGCTGACACATAAACACTGACTGAGACGCCCCACTCAGCGCCAGTTCCTACTCTCTCTTAGTTCTATGAATGGCCGCCAGGAGTCGTCCCAGTATTGGATTGGCCCTCTTGATATCTACTATCTCTGATTTTAATGGCTCTGATCATTTCTGTTAGTTTTTTTCGTTTCAGACATTTTCAAAAATTCTTCATTATTTTTAACTATTTTGAATATATCATGTTTAAATAAATAAAAAAATGGCTATAAAGTTCATAAATTAGTATGCTTTACTTATTATTTCAAGGTTTAAGAATACATTTTTTAATTATTTATTATTAATTTTTACTTAGATATTTTTTTATTCAGTTACAGATCGACCAGGGGCCTATTTCATAATAAAAGATAATAGTATTAGTTCATAGTACAAGTGTAGAAACTATTGTGGTAATAATACTAATACTTTTTTTTTTTCATGATAATGATGACTATTAGTGTTATTAAAGGAATTAAAAAATACTAAAGAACAAGTTACTATTGTACAAGTTTGTGTAAGTGTTGGTCGGAAAGCAAACATCTCCAATTCTCTATTGAAAAGACCACAGGTGTTTTATTTTCAATAAAGAGGACTCCAAGCCCAGTATAGCTAAGATGAACGTTCCACCACTCCAAATTTACGAGCCGAAAGACATAAAGGCAGTTTTAAGGAACAGAATCCGAAAAAGTTGGGATTCAATGTGAGCTGACGTACCACTCACCAATAAACTAAGAAATATAAAAAAAAACACACAAAAGTGGACAAGTGCCATAAGTGGAAACAGAAGAGAAGAAGTGGTTGTTGCAAGAGTAAGAAGTCCAAATTAACACATCTCCACTTAATCACAGAAGAGGACCAGCCTATATGCCAAAACTGTCATTTACCATTATCGATAAAGCATATAATTGAAGAATGCACATCATTTCGTCAAGCCTTCGAAAATAATAGAATTCCTCGTACAAGAGAATTGGCCCTTAAAGACTCAGAAGAATCCATAGACAAAATAATACTATTTCTGAAAGAAACACAACTTTATACTAAAATATAATCCATCAATATCGACCAGTGTAAAAAGGAAATAGTGTACATTCAACCATCAAATGTCAAAGTCAAGAAGATAGATGAAGTAAAAAGGGTGTAATAACCTAGATGTTGATCGCCCTGAATAAAAATCTAATCTAGTATTAGTTTGTACTTTATTATGAAACAGGACCCTGGTGGACATTACATGGTTAATATAACAATTTTTTGTTTAATTGATTGTGGGGGGCATAGCATTGTGCAAAAGAAATCCCTAACTATTTACAAAGCTATAAATATTGAACAATTGTGAATAATAACAATAAATTATTAATAAAATCAATGAAATTTATAAATTATGAAGAAGATGGTCAGGATTGCGGTAAAAACAGAAACAAAAATAGCTTACAACTATTTATTTTCCGATGTTTCGCCCCACTTTGTAGAGCTTCATCAGTTCTGTTCAAATTTATAGCTTTAGTGTCTTTTTTTTACTTAATTAATTGATAATTTAAAATAAATTTATTATTTTCGTCCTTTGTTTTCATCACAACAGCCCTTGACTTAATAGACAAAGTCAAAGGCTCTACAGATTGGATAATAAGGGAACACAAGAGTGGGAAAGGAAGACCAATTACAGGATCGGGAGATGGGATAGTGCAAGAGTGGGAGACAGTAGGGATACTGTGGCTAGGAATGCCTATGGTGCAAAGTAATATAGAACTTATAATAAATAATAATTTATAGTTAAGTATTAAAATACAACCATAGAAAATACTTTATTTAATTATAAAAAAAATAATTATTTATATTATTTATAGTTGGGGGGGAGGTGCGGTCGAAATATAACATAAATTAATTGATATTAGTTATTTAATAGTGCTTGCTATTCACCATAGCTGAGAACAAAGAACAAGATAACAACCAATGAATACTAAAAAAAAAAATAAATAAAATAATAAAATATAAACAGAATGACATAAAGTAAATGATTGTACAGAATGAAATTAATAAAATTAAAGTGATGAAAGAAGTGGAATATAAATTGTATAGATAGGTAATTGAATAGGTAAGTAAAAACAACATTATATACAATGTATAAATGTGAACTATGAAAGAATTTGACTAATAAGTAATGTGGAAAATATTTCTTTCGTATTTCTCTGGATGATATGATAATGGTAATTATTTAATTTTTCTTTTTTTTCTTCGCCACAAGACACACATTGGAGTCCTATTATGCCTAACCCTGGGGGTCAATTTTTTTTATTTTTTGGGACTGGTACTCAATGAAAAAAGCAACGCCCCCGGATTCGAACTGGCGCCGCCGGCAGATCTCGGGTTGGTAAGAATGCGCCTAACCACCTGAGCTTCGGACTGTCCAAAGATTATTATCTCTTTAATCATTTTAAGTTTCCGTTTTTAAACCAGCATGATTTTAAGTTAATGTAGGATGGATAGTGAAAGTTGCATTAATAGACAATGAAAAAATACAAAATATGAAAGAATTTTATAATTAAATAAAGAAAAATAAATGTTTTCATCGTTGTCCAATAATCGTTAAAAATCGTATAAAAACTGTAGAAATATGAAAATACTATAGTAAACAATTTTTTTTAGCAAACCAATGAATATAAATATAATAAAGAGAAGTTCTATCATAGTGAATAGTGAACAAGTTGTCGAATTCGTAAATATCGATGATTTCAACTCAAAGCAATTATCAAACTATGAACAAAAATTTATACTATTTAAAATCGTTTTGTAATAAATTAAATAATCAATACAGAGGGGACAACTAGATAAAGCAGAACTGGACCAAACGGTTGACCACTGACCCACTCCTAGAATCGATAAGGCACACAGTCGTAGTGTACAGTCTAACAATCGGCAACATCCAAAAGCTTCCATTAGATCAATTTAGTATCATCAGGAATAAGTGTTTTAATGAATTAAACAAGTTTATATTTTATTTACAAATCAAAATATATAAACTCCAGTAAGAAACTAGGTTTCGAAATAAATACGGATAAAAAAAAAAAATATGACTAGCAGTAGAAACGCGAACAATTTCAGTGATACAGATATAGGAGGGAATGCATTTGAATAGATAGAGATCTTTAAGTAATAAGGTGCTAGGGTAACTAGAAAAAAGGAAATTGTTGAGGAAATAAAGGCTAGGTTAATGGCGGGAAATGTAACGAATTTAAAGTTAGGATGACAAAACTCAACCGACGGGTAAACGTCCGAGCGATAGGCCGAAACGTAGATTGCGTTAAAACGGATTTAGTACATTTGGGTTTGGAGTGGCGTAACTGTACAGATGTATGTAGAGAACGATTAGTGGTATCGGCATCGAAACTTTGGATTCGCTAAGCTTTTTTTATTATAGTCTTATTATTAATACAAAAACATTTGATCCAAATATACTCTCGACATTTTTTTTTAAATTTATTTATAGTTATTTACAACTGTATAAAAATATACACAACAAGTAAATATGCTGTAGGTGAAATACAACACATCAAACAAACATGTGGAGAACTACCCATTGATAGAACTCCAATAACAATTCTAGAGGAGAAGATCTCGAGGCCATTTTCTTTTCAGATGCCTAGGAACATTATTAGGTAATGAAGGAGAAGCCAGGTTAGAAACAAGTGGATTTGGGTGGTTGAGAAGTTTATCATGGAAGGAACGGTATCTGGTTCTGGCCAAATCGGGAACATACCAGATCCTGATGGATGACTTGATTTGTGAAAAAGTAAGGAGCATTAAGGATTTTGGACTGTAAGGATTGGATTCGGAAGGAATTCAATGGTTGAGCCCCAAAGCTCAACTCCGTATGTCCAGATAAGCCTTATAACAGTCATGTAGTTCAGTCTTTTGTAATGGATTGACAATTTAGACCGTTTGTCTGGTAAAAGTTCTAACAGTCGAAATCGACGAGCAGTTTCCTGTCGTTTCAGTCTTGTATGAGGATTCCATGTCAGTCGTTTGTCTAGATGAAGTCCTAAGTAACGGATCTGTTCGACAGGAATAAGAGGTGTATTATAAAAGGATAACTCTCGAGATTTATTTTCAAAAACTCTCCGACGTTTCGGCCTTCAGGTCAAGGAGACAATCTTAAATATTGATGTTATATCCTTTTTTCCCAGCAGACTAACTGCCCATGTCATATAAAACTTTTTATATTTTAAACCTAAAACCTTTTTTCATAAATTATTGTTTCTATTTCTACTTACTATCATTGTGTTTGTGTTAATAATAAAATAAACCAATTTCAGACAATCATTATTATAAATAATTAATTTATTATAGTCTTTATTTATAAATAATTTGAGTTTTCTCGCCCATCCAGAGAGACTAAAATGACTGCAATGATGATGACATCTCAATAAATAATAAGTCATTGGCGATCGATTTTTTAATTTTTTTATTCTTCCTATTTGTTCATTTCATTCTAAAACCGAACAATAATATCCTTAGTATTGTTTTATAAATAATATTAGTTGTATCTCGGTTTACATGACGGATTCGTATTTTAAAATTCATTTTGTTTATAGACTTTTTCGATTTTCCGTACCATTTTCAAGCAAATTGTCAAAAAACCTGATAAAATGCTTACTGCTAGTGGCGAATTTCGCCTGCGGGGCGCGTCAGAAAAAAAAGTATACAATAAATAATAATTTGTCTATTTATATTTAGAGTTGTTAATTATTTCGTATGTATTTATAAGGCTTGAGTAACATGAATTTTAATTGTTTAATTAAAAAATATTTTTATGTATTTTTGTAAAAATATCAACTTCTGAAGTAGGTCTCCTCAATTGTCATAGTATAATTTATATTAAAAAAAAAATATATTTTTATTAACTTTTGCAAAAATAATTATGTTTAACACTCCTTGATTATCATTAAGAAATTAATATTAGAAATAATTAATAACGTTTTTTGGATCCTTTATACATTATTGGATTGTTAGAAAGTTAATAAAACTGCGCCTTATAAGTGGAGCATAGAGAAACCTGCTAGACTGACAAGTGTTGCTGGTCTGCATCGTTTAAGGCGCAAGTGGAATATACGACTTAGTGAACCACTATGGATAATAATGAATATAATCGATTGTTTAAAACATTATTTCAGCACTTTTGAAATTTTCATTATTTTTACTTATGTTCTTTTAGATATTCTTGTTTAATATCTTTGAATTTCTACGTTTGAAACTGACTAAAAAACCAACCATATTGATAATTTTCTGGCTACTTAGATAAAAGGTGTATAAGACCAATCTGAACCACATTTTTGGTAAATGATGGAATTGTTAAAAAAATATATTTACTTTTTAAAACAATCTTGATCCTTTTCTCTCAACTTTATTATTTTTTAACATCCGACGTTTCGACCTCTCATATTACTATTCTATATTTTGCACAACGATTTGTCATTTATATAAATTTTTATTATGAAATAGATATAAATGACTGATATGAGGATACAAGTACATAAGCATGAAGTAAATACCGAAACGTTGTATACAATACAGAATAGTAATATGGTCAAATTGGAATTTTTTTCTCCTCAGAATATTAAAAACTAAATATATTTTTAGATTTATTTTTTATTAATATAGTTGTTTGAGAGTGGTTTAGTTTCTTTTTAAAACAATCTTGATCCTTTTCTCTCAACTTTATTATTTTTTAACATCCGACGTTTCGACCTCTCAGGTCATTCTCAAGGATTCCTTATTCTGTCTTCACTCCTTTTTTTTCCTTTAAAATTCATTAATGCTGGCTAATTGCCTTTGTCCCAATAATTTCTTCTATTAAATTATATCCTAAATTTCTGTTTGGGGGTTTGTTAATGAACATAAAAGTGATAAATAAAAGTTTTAAATTTAGGATATAATTTAATAGACGAAATTATTGGGACAAAGGCAATTAGCCAGCATTAATGAATTTTAAAGGAAAAAAAAGGAGTGAAGACAGAATAAGGAATCCTTGAGAATGACCTGAGAGGTCGAAACGTCGGATGTTAAAAAATAATAAAGTTGAGAGAAAAGGATCAAGATTGTTTTAAAAAGAAACTAAACCACTCTCAAACAACTATATTAATAAAAAATAAATCTAAAAATATATTTAGTTTTTAATATTCTGAGGAGAAAAAAATTCCAATTTGACCATATTACTATTCTGTATTGTATACAACGTTTCGGTATTTACTTCATGCTTATGTACTTGTATCCTCATATCAGTCATTTATATCTATTTCATAATAAAAATTTATATAAATGACAAATCGTTGTGCAAAATATAGAATAGTAATATGTTTTAATTGGAAGTTGTTCCACCTCAGTATATTAACAAATTAATATAAACAACTTCCTAGAAAATAAAATACAGATTAAAAAAATTATAAAGCTATAATTATATATTTTTCTCTCTATTATATAAAAACGTTTTTAGTAATCACCGTGTAATATTTTATTTTATATTATTATTCTTTTTCGTACCCCTCATTGAGAATAATAACATTATTAGTTCATACAAATATAATAGTGTTGATAATACGTTTTATATTATTTAAAAAGCGATATAGGATTGTCCCTCCCAGGGGGTCCTAGTGGGGCGGGTCCGGCCGATAAGGGTGGCCATAAAGCCTTCGAATTTTTTCGTAGTTATTTTTACACTCCTACGTTTCAGCCACTCCGACCATTTTCAAGGATCTTATTCACACTTATCACAGCCAAACATGTTTTTTTACATTATTGGATACCATTCTTGGTAATTTCCGTCAGAATCGAGTAATATAATGAATATCTTAAAGAGGGGACTTACCTATTTAAGCAAATATTTAAAAAGTGTTATAGGAACATAGCTGCTTGGGGGTCTTAGTGGGACCTTGGGGGACTTTTTTGTATTATGAT
The DNA here is from genome assembly GCF_000696795.3 of Halyomorpha halys. Classification (NCBI taxonomy): domain Eukaryota; kingdom Metazoa; phylum Arthropoda; class Insecta; order Hemiptera; family Pentatomidae; genus Halyomorpha; species Halyomorpha halys. The sequence continues at coordinate 718,618 of NW_027112396.1, read as the reverse complement.
CTCCTCTTGTGAGATTGTGACATGTCTTACATCTACCAACCTACTCGCTATAATTATTGTACATGGTTTATTTATTTATTTTTTCTGACCTCCTAGAAAAAAAATTAAAAATAACAAATTAAATATATACAAATAAGAAAGGATGTATATATGCTGACATTATGAATCTTGGTTTGCCAGTGTGGCATTATAAGATAAGCTGCCGGGTCCGCTGAAGGCGGTGTCATCGACGATGGCATGAGTCTGCCGTGAGCGTACTAGGAATAGGTAGGGGCTATTCCGGCTGGCGCAGATGAAGTGATGACTTCAGGCTGTAGAGCCAGAAGCCCCCCTCCCAAGGCGAGAACATTGACCAAGAGAACAGTGCTCTGCCAACTTGATGTGCCTACGGCCTATGAATTCTGGCACGGTTGGGAGTTGAAGCTCTGCACAAATTTCTCCTCCAAAATCAATAAAATCCTCGTACTACTCGCCTCAGGAGGGAGTTATGGAAACCCTGTAGGTTGGTCAGTGTCGTTTTGTAGAGGTGTCTCATTAGTGGTGCACCATGGAGCAGCGTTGGACGGATGATGGCCTTATATATTTGTAGCTTCAGGCGCAGCGAAAGTTGTTGTGACGTCAGGAGATGGTAAAGCCTATGCGACTTCTGCGTTTTATTTTACTTATAAGATAGAATAATAAAAACGTTGGGATACAAATTAAAATGCTTAATAAAGACTTAAATTTTTTTTTTCCTACTTACATTATAATGAAAAAAAATAATACAATCTGAACTACAGAATACATGTAAATTATAGTTATAAAATTAAAGAAAGGAGTACAATTAAATTAACGGTTGTATAATTTATAAAATGGAGGTTAATCCACCGTTAGGGGTGTTCCCTCCTAACTTTAATTAGTTTAAACTACTTCATACTTCTTTATTATTAAAAATTTAGTCGTTATCCGAAATAGAAAATACAGTACTAAATTATTTAAGGAAGTGTTTAAGGGAGCACTCACTAATGGTTAGTAATGTTGCCATGAATGTGCTATATAGGTGGCATTGTACGGTATACTACTCGTATATAGAGGGTAGGGGTCCAAAGAGGTGCTCCACCACAGCTGGCATAAACCAGTCTTTATTGCTTCCATTTTCTCTTTGGTCACAGTTTGCCGTTCTACTTCTCTTTTACAATCTCGTTTGGTTAATATTTATTGTAGCTAAAGGTCATCGGTTCGCTGAAAGTTATAAAGATGTCATTGCAATACTATCGAGTCCTAGAATCGAGTTGAAGTATCGTGAAATAATTTGTCCATTTTCTTTTTTAATGTAACAAGCAAAACCAATGAAACTTTCTCCTTAATATGTTTGTGAAATCTTAAATGAAGAATACTCTACCATAATTGGTTTAAGTTAATTCTTAAACTTAACGCCATTAAGTTAGTTCCATAAGAATAAAGATGTAATTACTTACATACACATATAGATACATTGATACATTATATGAGCTTAATACTCGAACATGTTTCAATCAGAGTTATTATACAAGTTATAATACAACGTTTATTTTAAAGTTTGAACATTTTTTTTTAATTTAAGAAGTCTTAGTATAAGAAATCTTTCATATTGGAAGAAGATAGTTAACTGTATGAAGTAGATTGTACGAAGATTGGTCCCGATGGCAGTCAATGAAGGTAACAAAATAGTAAAAGAAAACTATTTATTGTAAACAACGTTTCGCCCCGCTTTGCAGGGCATCGTCAGGGCTGTAAGAATCAAGTTCTGCTACCAATTATTTATCTCGGTATCAAAATCAAAACTTGATTTTTACAGCCCTGACGAAGCCCTGCAAAGTGGGCGAAACATTGTTTCATTATTTACAATGAATAGTTTTCTTTTACTATTTTGATACCTTTATTGATCGCCACTTGGGCTATCTTCCTAAAATCTACTTCACACGGTCAACTATATTCCTTCAATCTACTTCATAAGGCCAACTATCTTCTCCCAATATTTTTAGTTCCTTTTTGACTGCATCCCTTTCCATCTTTTTCAATTTTTTTTTATTTTAGATTCTTTTTTTCTGAACGAAGAATTTAGACATCAGTTACTCCCTTTATAGATATACTCACTTTAAAAAAATTTAAGAAGTCTTCGCATAAAAAATCATTCATATTGGCAGCAGATAGTTCACTATATGAAGTATATTGTAGGAAAATAGTCCGGGCGGTGGTCAATATAGGTGTCAAAATATTAAAAGAAAACGTTTCGCCTCACTTTTCAGGGCTTCTTCAGGACTGTATGAATCAAGTTCTTCTACTTACTATTTATCTCAGTTGGTAGCAGAAGGTTATTACAGCCCTGACGAAACCCTGAAAAGTTGGACGAAACGCTGTTTAACAATAAATAGTTTTCTTTTACTATGTTAATACCTTTTTCGACCACCCCCGGTCTATTCTAACAATATACAACATTTAATTTAATTATACTAAAGCCTTATCTAGTTCCACCCATCCCTACAGCCCACCTAGAAGGTTAAAACGGCAGTGGCCAAGAGAATTATTGTAAAATATAGCACATAGAACAGTTTAGAAAAAACTAAATGAAGGCTTATCTATGTTGTGAAAACGAAAACTATTTTTATTTATTGGTTTCCATGATATTCCACGTTTGACGAATATATGAAAAAAAAAATGTTCTAAAGAAAAGAAAAATCTATCGAAAGTAACTCTTCTCCAATTGGAATATAAAATACCGATTGTTATCAAACATATTGATATACTTGTGGGATTTTTTGACCAAAAACAGTATGAGTAATATCGTAGTATCATGATCATGAAAAAGTTACCTCTTTGCACAACCGTTATTAAGGAAACTGCACTTCCTCTCAAAGTACTGTACCTCGTGGGTTTTAGTGCTGCAATTTCAGGTTTTTTAATATCGTTATTATAATCTCTAATATAGAAATTATAATATTTGATATCGATTTAATAATATCCAGAATTATTTAGTATAAGAGAAAATACCGATATTCATATTCCATTATTTTTTTCACCGTTAAAACCACGTGACAACAGTTGGGTTCACCACTGCCATTATAGACAGCAAACAGAACACATTGTTCCACTCGTCCGCTTCCAGTAAGTTTGTTTGAATTCTTATATTATAAAGCCTGCCATCCTTCTAGACATTTTTATTGCATTTAACTTATTATTATTTAATACTATAAGGATACCCCCGTCCACCTAACGGCGAACCGGGTGCATTTAATTGTATAGTGCATCAAGATGAGTTTGCCTATGAGTAAAGGGAGGAGGGAGATGCGCAGTGGCAAATATCCACACTCTTCTCTCCACTAGGTCTGTTCCAACAACCACTTCTGACTGCATGGAGCATGCGTAGTACGGGTTTTCCCTTATAAATCCAGTACTGAGCATGCTCCGTAGAGTTCTGGGTAGTCGGGAGGGGTTGTTGGAACAGACCTGCTCAGTTCACTGGACTACCTTTCTTTTTCTTCTCTAGACGTACTTTTGCAAATTTACAAATAGAAATTTTTCATATCAGTTTTTCAAAATTATAATTCATTATTACTGCAAAATTATAAGTTTACCATGTCAAGTAAACTGGTTAGATGGAAAACTATCCACTCTGAAACCAAAAACCTAATGATGAAAGGTAAAATTAACGTTCAAGCTTAAGGATCATCAGTTAATTAAAAAGGAATACAGTTTAATAATTTAATTACCACACAAATGAAAAAATATATACCCAAGGATTTTTATTCTAATGGAATAAAAATATCAAATCTTTTCACTTGTACTGCATTGGAAGAAAACAGTATTTCAGTAACTGAAAAAGTCATAAATTACTGCATTTATCATAACTTAATCCCATTACAGGACCAAATATACTCCATTTTAAAACATTAAAATTAAGAAAATTGTTGCACAACAAATCTAAACTTAAAAAGAAGTAGTTGTTTTCTGAACTCAGTGATTATGAAATCTCAAAAAGGAGTTTTTTTTATGATACTGCGTTCTTAAATAACATGTCAGAACAGAACTGGACAGACCTTAAATTCTTAAAGAAGATAAAAAAATATTCAAATTATGAAATAATTTACACTGACGGCTCCAAACAAAATGAAAATGTTGGTTTTGCGATAATAATACATGGGATGCCTAGAAGATATAAATTACCCACTCAACAATATTTAAAGCTGAACTTCAGGCGATTTCAACAGCACTTCATTTATCCATAGAAAGTGAATACTCAAACATACTCATTGGTACAGATTCAATGTCTGCACTCCAGAGTCTATCAAACTTCAGTCAAAGCGGACGATAGACAAGATTCACAACTATATAGTTATACTATAAAGAGCTTGGGTAAAGGTCCGCGAGCTCCCTTCTCTACAGGCAAACTTATCTTCTAACACCTGTTGAACAGATTCGATACTTAGGACTCCATCTTGACAAGAGACTTACTCGGAATCCACACACAAGACTGAAACGACAAAAAACTGCTCGTAGATTCCGATTGCTACAACACTTACTTGACATTGAAAAAATTAGTATACACTGCAATAATCAGACCAATTTGGACATATGGAATTGAGCTCTGGGGCTCCACCAAACCATCAAATTCTTCCCGCATCCAATCGTTACAATCCAAAATCCTACGTAAAATCCTTGATGCTCCTTATTACGTTACAAATAAACTCATTCATAAAGACCTTAACATCCCATTCCTTGCAGATTTGACCCAAAACAGATATGCGTCTTTTCATTCCAAACTCCATCCTAACCCATTAATTCTTAATCTTTCATCCTTAACAATCCCTGATAATCCTCCGAGGCGTCTGAAAAGAAGATGGCCACGGGACCTTCTAATTTTAATTAATGTTTGAAGTAACACCAATGGGTGGTTCCTTCCCAAGATTTTCAAGTGTGTATGAAACATACTAAATACTTACCTATTATATTATTTTGTACAGTTGTAAATTACAATAAATAAATAATAAAAAAAAAAAAAACTTATGTTAGATGCACTATACTACTCGTTACTCAAGTTATATAACTGTGATTTAGGTGTATTCTGTCGTTCAGATTGTATTATTGTTTAAATATATTGTTAGTAGCAAAAATAAATATATTTTAAGTTATTATCCCTGAATTTTACTTTATACTTCAATTTAGTAAAATGTAAAATAAAATATTAGGCGATAAACATTAAACACATTTTTATATATAAGAGATTTCGATTTTCATTCAAATTTTATTAATATCAAAATTTTGGAAAAATTATTAGATTCAAATTAACTTTTTTTTTATATATCGATTTATTATCAACATCCCTAAAAGGTATGATATGTCATTTTTTTCTAGATACTTTACTATCAGCTCAGGATATGGTTGATATACTCCAAAACGTGTTTACTTCCCCCATAAGAAAGATGTCCCCCCCCCCCAAGTTTTATCTAAATTGGCTTAGTCGTTCTAAACTACTGATGAGTTTCTCGGCCCTCTCCCCTCCCCCCCGCACAAAAAATATGGCTTTGCTTTACTCTAATAGAATTTTTATATAGGTAGTAAAGAATCTTGTTTCATCAACCCAAATTCACCTATATCTCCCGTGTTTATATTTCAAATTTAACGTACAAAAGTATAAAAAAAAAAATAAAGTTAAATAAAAAAGGGAGGGTTATTTATTCCTAATAGATTTTAAGTAGAGAATATGGTCGGTGGGTCAGCAAAAAAACAAAACTAAAACAAATAAACCAAAAAATATTTATTCGTGACGACGTTTCGACCTGAATTTCTGGTCTTCATTAGGTCTATAAAACAAAAAAAGAGTAAATAATAAACTAACAAGTTTGGAAATATACATAACAATGAATTGAAAATAAAAAAATAGTTGATTAATAACCGTGAAATTATACAGTAGCAGATTGATAACAATGAAAGATAAAATTTAATATTATATGGATAAGAAGATATGTATAAGATGAGATAGTAGTGTGAATCTATACTTACTAGAAAATAAACAAAAGAAATATTTATTCTATTTTATTTACATAGACCTTCAATTTGAACAAAATTTAATAAGAATTTAATATTTACATTTAATTAATAAAGTAGATGACAAGATTGAGTAAATGGAAATGGGCAGGGAATCTCCTTCGATGCGAAGATGACAGATGGTCAAAAATTGCCACAGAATGGACTCCAAGAATTTCAAAGAAGAAGAGGAAGGACGTCAAAAGAAAAGATTGAACGATATGTCCAAGAGAATGGAAGGACCCCTCAGATGGAGAGGTGCTAGGGACAGGGTTGTCTGGAAGAAAAAGTGGAAAGAACTCGCCTCCCAATAGGCCTGGTCACCCCGGGAAGTGCTCACTATTACTGTCCAAAGGGAAGGCCTATGCAGGAAAGGATACAGAAAGATGGAAAGAAAATTGATAGAAGTTAAGGTTTTGTCAACTATTATATGTATATACATTTTTTTCTCTCTATCTGCTTTAAATGTTTATATAATATTTTGTAATAATTTTAATTTATTGCATAAATAAAAGGTTATTTCATTTCATTTCAATAAAGTAGTCGGAACAAATAAATAAGTTTTATTTATTTCATATAGCGTAAATAATTCGTAACAATGAAAATGTTTAGGTGTGAATATCTCCTAAACAAAGCGTTTGCGGAAATTTTTTTCTTGTTTTGAGGTTCTTAGTTAATATTTTAAATTTGGCCACTTAAACCTGAAACACCCTGTGTATATATACATTCATAAATCATAAACAGTGAGATAACTTCAAGACGAGCTCACAGACCTACACAAAAACCGGGTACGTAAGTAGCTTTGTAAGAGAAAGTTATGTGATGCGCAAACCGTACCAGATTTTCAATTTTATTGCAGTTCAATTATAATAAATATAATAAATGCTTCACCTTAAAAAAATAATGTAGGAATTTTTAATCACTGGTGTTACATTAATTTATTTTTGTAATGCTATAAGTAAAATAATTATTGGTGGGGAAGAGATAAATAAATACATAGAGAAGACATTTCTACTAGACCTGATAATTTTTTTTTTTTTAATTTTGTAGATTGATATGAATCGCTTGTTTTGTTTTTTTTAAAATTGTTTCTATTACCAAATCGCACTAAATTTTTGCAGATATTTCCTTGGTTTTTATTAATGTTTTTTAAATTTAATTTAATATCCTTTTGTTCTTCAATTTAGGGTAGGAAAGACCGATTATTCTCAAAGATACCAAATCCAAACAGTGAGAAGGCATGAGAATATGAAGTGGGGACCTTAAAACGCTTGCCCATAACGGTCTGTTTAAGATTTATATAATGAAAAAATATCTGCTCGGAATTAATAAGAACTCTTTAATTGCATCCCTAACTCTCCAATTTTATTTCACAGCCCTCGAAGAATGTTGTCGTAATCGGAGAATTGAGAGTGCTACAATGTGTAGTTTCTTTACACGCCTGTGTCACTCCTTTGGAAACTATTATCAAATATACTTTGAGTATGCATATAAATGTACAGTTCTAAATTTCAATAAAGATAAAATAATAAATAATGAAAAATATGATTTTTGGCTGTTTACTTTTGTCAAAGAAGATGGCCTCGAGATCTTCTCCTCTAGAAATGTTATTGGAGTTCTATCAGTGGGTAGATTCTCCACATGTTTTTATCATGTCA
>NW_027112396.1:708141-709303 GCF_000696795.3 Halyomorpha halys | reverse complement strand
AAAAATGCCTTTATGTCTTTCGGCTCGTAAATTTGGAGTGGTGGAACGTTCAGATATATATGGTTTGACTAACATTAATTACAGATTTTTTTTATTATCAGATCCACTTCGGATTACTGCCTGCCTGTATCTTCATGAGTTGCAACTTCTAGTCAAGTTCCCAATCTACTGAAATAACATATCGATATTGGATATGTCAATGACCCGTCGCCACAACAGGTAGCTGTGTTACAGGTGGACTGTACTATCAGATCTCAGCAATCGATCTCTCTTTACGATCGATAGAACTTCGTGTATATTTAATTGCAGGAGACAGTATGGCGTCATGATAGTGCTTTTGTATATGCTACTTCTCAACACAGTTTATTTAGATTATAAGGTAAGAAATCTAGTGAGATACATCCTACAAGAACCTAATTTTTTATTACTTTAATGAAAACTACATATAATTACTCCTCAAAATTGATAAGTATTGGTAATGGAGAAAAGAAAATAGTCGCTATATCAAAGCATTAGAAATAATTATTTTCCATTCAGACCTCCATATCGTCAAAACTACCTATAAAGCTAGGAAACTTAATTAAACATTATTTAAAGTGGAGTTAATTTTCTTAAATAAGAGCCCTAAAAGAGCAGTTTACTTCCAATAGTTTTTAAAAAGAAAAATTACATGAAAAGTGTACTGAAAATAAATAGTCAGTAAATTTATTATAGGAAATTAATATGATGAGGTAAAAAAAAAACTTTCATTAAGAATACAGCACTATTCTAAATTTTTTGTGTAATAAATGTGGTATTCATGCACTAGTATCCTATTATTTCAATATTAATTTAATATTATCAACCTTTTTTTCTTATATCACTTATATACAGTTAAAATCGTATAATCTGTTTTACACCATTTTGTTAATTTCTATTTTAATGAGTTTTTGTTAGTTGACCGTAGATTAATATCCTAAATTTGAGGTATATCAGGGCTAAAAAAAAAAAGAGATAACAATCATCATTCAGAGAAATATGAAATTTAAAAGAAATAATTTATATATTATTCTCAATTTAAAACAATTTTGATCCTTTTTTTCCTTTCAACTTATATTCTTTAAAATCTTATTTGCTGACCACTCCCCCAATGTAGGAATTTTTAATCACTGGTGTTACATTA
>NW_027112396.1:696440-707115 GCF_000696795.3 Halyomorpha halys | reverse complement strand
CGACTATTACAACATTTACTAGACAAACGGTCCAAACTTCCAATCCATTACAAAAGACTGATCAACATGACTATAATAAGGCCTATCTGGACGTACGGAATTGAGCTATGGGGCTCCATTAAACCTTCGAATTCCTCTCGAATCCAATCCTTACAATCCGAAATTCTTCGTAAAATCCTTAATGCTCCTTACGTTGTCACAAATCAAATCATCCATCAGGACCTCAATGTCCCCTATGTAGAACCAGATACCAATCCTTCCATAATAAACCATTCCCAACCACCCAAACCAACTCGTTTCTAACCTGGCTTCTCCTTCACTACCTAATAATCCTCCTAGGCGTCTGGAAAGAATATTGCCTCGAGATCTTCTCCTTTAGAAATGTTTTTGGAGTTCTATCAATGGGTATATACGCCACATGTTTGTATCATGTCATAATATCACTTACAGCAAATTTACTTGATGTGTATATATGTATACCTCTTATAAATAACAATAAATAAGTTATTAAAAAAAAATTTTTTTATATCTGTTTTATAGTTTAAAGTATTATTGATATTTTAGTAATGTATATCGTTTTTACGATCCTTCTGCTTTTAGTCGTGCGTGTTATGGTGGGGTTTTTGAAGTTAAATTCATGGTTTATAGATATACTGTCATTAATACTGTCTTTATTTACATTCTGCAGGGGTTTATATTGTATTACAGTGTTTATTTATAGTACTTAGTTAGATTCCTCACTTATCATATATATAAAACCCATATCTCAGGAACCATGAGATGAACAGATATCTACTAGCACTCAAATTAAAGCTAGTCTTGTCTACTAAAGCTAGAAACAATATATAGACTCCGGTAGAAGTCAAATGAAATCATTGTGACAGTCTATTAGATTGTCCTTAGTTTTATTTAAGACGTGTTTGACAAATAATGTTTTTTTTTGTTTTGTTTTTTAATTGAACGCTTTGTGTACTTAAAGTTGTTAATTGGAGCTGTGACTGTTGATTTCGTGTTGCTATAGACTGACTAGACCGGACACTGTACAAAGACCGCACGATTTGCACTTGAGTACCGAGAGACACCATTAATCAAGCTGACCATAGTGTACCGTGTTATCTGAGTGGTCAGTGTACACAGGGGTACAGTACACTATAGGCTTCCCTTAGCTGTTAACTGATAAATAAAGTGTAAAGAGATAATCTTCTTTATCTCTGTTGCGTTGCGAAGATGTATTATGAAAACCTTTATCCACCAAAACGTCTAAAATAAGTTTTAATTGATAATAAAAAAACACTTACATTACAAAACGGTTTATTATTTCTTTTATATATAAAAATAATTGACCATAACTGAACATGAAAGGGATCGTTGGGGGTGCGGTCATAAAGTAACAAAAAATGTTTATTTGGCGACGTTTCGTCCCACATTGCAAGGCTTCATGAGGGCTAAAAAAATATATCCAACAACTAGAAATATATTGAAAAAGTAACATAATAAGATGACAATAAAGTAAACTAAGGTGGGGTTAAAAATTTTATATAAAATGAACAAAGAGGGTAATCTCGAATCTAAACTTAAACGTCGTATGAATTGCGCAGTACGATTTATTTTCGGGATCAGCAGAGATACGCACATAACCCAGTATTACGCCGAGCTGAAGTGGCTCTATCCATAATTCCGATCCCAGTTTTTCCTAGCTTCCTTTTTATTCCATGCAATTAGTACCCAACATCCCTCCTATATCCTAGAAAACCTACAATTCAAATTCTCTGTCCAATCCCGTACTATCAGGTCCCGTTTATCTGACATCTACCTCCCTTCTCACCGAACTGCTACGTTTGATAAATAGTTTTTTACCCGAGCTGTATATCTCTGGAACTCCATTCCCTCTAACATACATGTACCAACCCTTCCTTCGTTTAAATTCCTTATATTTCACTACCTTTTGCTTCACCAATCTGATACATTATTATAATAGTACAGATATTTTGTAATTAACTTTTTGTTTTGTTTTTACTTAGTTAGTTTTTTAATTAATATATTATTTATATCTGTATATAAGTTATAATTAAGTGTGGGCACACTTTTTTATGACCAATAAATGTTATTATAAAATTAAAATTGCCTTTGTAATTGTACAACAATAGGTATATATAGAAAATAAATAACAGAGTATTAGATTTAAATGAACGGGGCACGTAATGCCATGTGAAAATAGAAAAGTAGATATAACAAAAATAAAAAGTTTAAACACTAATAGATGGAAAATTAAGAAAATAAGATGTAAATAAATATATACAATTTAAAATAATAACAAATAAATAAAGAAGAAATCAGAACTTTCTACCTATCGTTTATTAAAGGCAGATAAGGATTTTGAAAAATGTGGGATAAACATAGAGTGAGAGAAATAATGGTTAAGTATGGAAATAATAATAACTATAATTGGATAAATATTGAGAACAAAAATAGAAATGAAACAATAGAATACGTTATATTATATTTATTATATTATATATTTTCTTTGTTTATACATTGCATAAATGATTTCAAAGAACTTTAAATCTTTTCTGTTTTCATTAATGTTAGGAATACGTACGTATGAAATCTCTGATCATTCGTCATTTCATATTCACTTTCCGATACATGGAATATATGGTGAGGGGAATATTGCGTTCGTACAAAGTATCGAATTCCAGTTATCAATAGAAATAATACTTAGGGGTTCCAAGAGTGTATATAACCAAGTCTCGCAAAATGGTCTGACTATATGTTAATCTTGGAGAACTTTGGTGGAAACCAAATTGAGAATATAAATAAAAATGTACACATTGGAGAGTTGAAAACAGAGGAGGGTCAGTAATGGTTTGGGGCTGTTTTTCTTCTAAGATCTTGGGATACGTAGATGGAATTATGTTTGGTTATATTCAACTATGTAGATATTTTCCAAAGAAACATCAAAGTATAAGAAAAAAATATTGAATCATAGTCGTATTGTGAACTCTATCTAGACTGTGACCTAAATCATAATGGTTTATCTATTAAAGCTTGACTGATGTACAATTACCCTTATATCGTGGAAACTCCTTTCTAATCACCTGATATGAATTTAATTGAATATTAGCAGTCCCATCATAGAAAAGAGAAATTAGTAAATGCGACATTCAAAAGGATTTTTTTTTTATTTATTTACCCATTGATATTTACAACTGTGTAAGAAATACAACAAGTAAATTTGATCATAATGACATAATGACATGATACAGGATGTAGAGAAACTACCCAGTAGTAGAACTCTAAAAACAGTTTACAATATAATGTCACGAGGCCATCTTCTTTTCAGGCGCCTCGGAGGATTACCAGGAAGAGGCAGTAAGGTTAGAAACTAGTGGGTTTGGGTGGTTAGGGAGTTTATTATGGAAGCAATAATATCGGGTTCGGGCTAGATCGGTTACATAAGGAACATTTAGGCCTTTATGGATGGTTTTATTAGTAACAAAATAAGGAGCATTGAGGATTTTACGAAGGATTTTGGATTGTAAAGATTGGATACAAGAGGAATTCGAAGGTTTAGTGGAGCCCCAAAGCTCAACTCCGTATGCCCAGATGGGCCTTATTATTGTCATGTAGATCAGTCTTTTGTAAAGAATTGGAAGTTTAGACTGTTTTTCTAGTATGTGCTGTAATAGTCGGAATCTGCGTGCATATTCCTGTCTTTTCAGTCTTGTGTGAGAATTCCAGGTTAGTCGTTTGTCAAGATGTAGTCCAAGATAACGAATCTGTTCTACAGGGGTAAGAGCCACATTATTAAAGTATACTGTAGGGCAGTCGGCAGGTTTACGACGAAGAGTAAATGTGATTTGTTGGGATTTATTTTTATCCTCCAATTTCGACACCATTCTTCGAGGATTGTGATATGGGACTGGAGAGTTTGGGATGCAATCAAAGGGTTATTATTAACTGTGAGCACACATGTGTCATCAGCATACGTGGTAAGGATAGTGTTAGGAGTTGTTCGGATTCGAAAGGAAAAAGTTGATTTTCGAGTAAAACTAGACGATGGTTAAACATGTTAAATCAATGTCTAAATAGCTAAAATAAGTAATTAAACAAAAAGGTTTGTAGAGAAAGTATTGATATATAGCTAACTAAGTTAATATAACTCCTTATTTAAATGTGCATTTCGGCATACCTTGCATATATATTTTTAATATTTATTATTTTTTAACTTAGTAGATTTTTTTGTAGCACATTTTAAGTCACTCTTCATCAAACCAGGGTTTTCAACTTAAAAATTAGAATTTAAAAAACTATTATCCTTCCGACTGTTCTTTAAAGATGCGAGACATGGCCTCTTACACTAAGGGATGAACAGCGCCTTATGGTTTTCGAAAATAAAGTATTACACAAAATATTTTGACCGAAAAAGGATGAATTATCAGGAAAATTTAGAAGATTATATAACGATGAATTTAGGGACCTACACCCGGTAAATATAATTTAGGTTATAGCATTGGGGCGTATAAGATGGGCGTGTAAGGTTGTATGGCTTAGTAACGAACGGATCCCTAAAATGTTATTATACGCTAAACGGACGGGTAAATGCCCGAGGGGAAGACCGAAACAGAGATGGGAGGATTGCGTCGAAACTGATTCAGTAGAATTGGGTTTGGGCGGATACACGTATAGAGCGATTCATGGTATCGGTATTGAACCTTCGGGTTCGTTAAGCCTTATTATTATTATTTATTATCATTACTTTTTTACATAATATGTATATTTATCGCTTTATTTTAATGTACGCATGTATTGTCGAGTTGCTTTCTTAGATATAAATTGAATATTGCTAAGGTATTTATTGTAATTTTATAGGAAACGATATAATAGCTCAGTGAAAAGGCACTGTGCTACTAACTCCAGAACCCGGTTCGAATCCTGCTTTATTTTGTTACTGTATCCTTTTCGTTCTGGATCTCTCCTAGAGTCCTCCAAAAACAAATTTGTAAAAATAATTGAATAAATAAAAATAGTAATGTACATTCATATTATTGAATTTTCTTACACCATTTTTCTTAATACTTCCCTCATGCAGAAATTATTTCCGATTAGCGAGATTATACAGTATATACTACATTGATTTTCATAATTAATTTTTCATATTGCTATTTTCATTCTGTTTAAATATAACAAAAAAAAAAAATGTAGGCGCAACTCCGACATCAGAAAGAGATGATATCCTTGGCTTGGGGTCTCTTGGACGATCCAGAGAGACGCCCGGGGACGGTCCGGAGGCTGGAGCTGGAGGAAGCGTTCGATATGGGCCCCAAGACCTGCGCAGGTCACTCGGTGCCCCCCCCCCCCCAGCCACATTAATTCTCCCTTTCAGGATTTGTTCGGTTCTTAGTCTTTATCGCCTTCTACTTTTCTCCTTGTTTATTATATCTCCAGAGGATCTCTTCAACAATTTATTTTATTCCAGGAATCTGGAAAAAGGGAGATTTGTGTGCCGATAAGTACAGTAGTCTTTAGTGATATCCGTTTTGTCTTACATTGTATCCAAAACGTTTAGGAGTCGTTGTGCAAAAAGTTTACGCGTTTCGTAAGCGTCTAAATCTTAGATGAAAATTATTATTTTTCAAATAGTATTGACCATATCCTATAGAACATATTTAATTATAATAATTCCTATGGAGATGCAATTAGAAATAATGTAAAAATAAGTTATGTGGATTATATGGTAAAGGGGAAAATAAATTAAGGATTATATAATAAATAGGAAACTTCAAACACCTGATAAATTACCTAAAAATAAAAAATTAAATTTATAAAAAGAAGATGGTCCGGGTGAGGTCAAAAGAACTGAAATAATAATTAAACTATTTCAGCCCACTGTGGTAGACTTCCTCAGGGCTAAAAAAGATAGAAACAACTAAAATAATGTAACAAAGTAAGAGAATGAAATAAAAGTAAAGTAAGGAGTAGATAAATATGATTTAAAATATGTGAAAATTCATGTAAACATGAAAAATGTAACCCAAAAGAAAAATTTCACATCTAAATAAATTAATAAAAAAAAAATTATAAGGTATTCGTTCATTTTTATATACATTCCTGATGATTCCCTGCAAAGTGGGGCACAAAATAAATAGTTTTTTTGACCGCTCCCAGTAACTATACCATCTTCCTTTTATGTATTACTCGATATCAATCAACGATCTTCAAATAAAAGTAAAAGTGAACTGAAGGAAAACTTATTTCTGTATTATTCATATATATATCGATAGGTCTGACTATCGACGATTTATATAAAATTACCAATGTTGAAGTATAGTCGGGCAAACTCATCTGTGGGTCTGTTCATTAACAGCCTAGTTAAAAAACTAATAAACTTGAAAACCAAAATTACATATTTAAGACGGGAATACTCGGGACTGCTTTACAAAGTCCATAAATTCCTAGTTTCTACATACTTTCTCATCATCCGTTCCTTTCTTACTGATAGATTATTCACAGTAAACCATAATGGTTCCTATTCATCCCTCTATTCTCAAATTGCTGGTGTTCCTCAAGGTAGTATTCTCGGCCCTATCCTCTACACCGTCTATACAGCTGATATCCTAACACTATCCTCACCACGTATGCCGATGACACATGTGTGCGCACAGTCAATAATAACCCTTTGATTGCATTTCCAATTCTCCAGTTCTCCAGTCCCATATCACAGCCCTCGAAGAATGGTGCCGAAATTGGAGGGAAAAAAATCCCATCAAATCACCTTTACCCTTCGTCATAAACCTTCCGACTGCCCTACAATATACTTTAATAATGTTGCTCTCACCCATCATCTTGGACTACATCTGGACAAACGATTAACCTGGAATCCTCACACAAGATTGAAAAGACAGGAAACTGCACATATATTCCGACTATTACAGCACCTACTAGACAAACGGTCTAAACTTCCTATTCATTACAAAAGACTGATTTACATGATAATTATAAGGCCTATCTAGATATACGGAGTTGAGCTTTGGGGCTCCACTAAACTTTCGAATCCCTCTCGCATCCTAAGACCTAAATATTCCTTATGTAACCGATCTAGCCCGAACTAGACATCAATCCTTCCGTCATAAAGTCCCTAACCACTCTAACCCATTTGTTTTTAACCTTTCTTCTTCTTCCATTCCTGGCAATCCTCTTATGTGCCTGAAAAGAAGATTGACTCGAGATCTTATATTGTAAAAATGTTTTTAGAGTGCTACCAATGGGTAGTTTCTCTACATGCCTGTAGCATACTTCAAATTTACTTGTTGTATTTTATGTACAGTTGTAAATGTCTATAAATAAATAAGTAAAAGGGTAATATATGCCTGGGATGTGAAAGATAGTTTTCGCTAAAAGTGCCACTTATAGAGAAGATTTTTCACATCTGAAATATCAGCTAGGTCTTATCCTCCAGAAGATACTACAGTGGTATCGAACTATCTCCAGACCTTATAGAATTGCAAATATTTTATCTAATAGGATATGTATATATAAAATGCAATAATAAATAAATCCGTATTGTTACAGCCCATGAAGGGCCAGTGGTTCAGTACTTTCTGAACTAGTACTAAGTACTTCATCATGGCTAAAATACAAAAAGATATAAAAACCATCATTCAGTGAAACATAAAAATTAAAATAATCAATAAACTAACCAATTTTGAAATATAACTAGCAATATATTGAAAATAAAATAGTTGAGTAATAACCATGGAAGTAGATTTATAACAATGAAAGATAAAAAATAGTATTATACTGCTATGTACTAGTAGCAGATTTACTTGGGATGCCAGGATAATCGCTGAAGGCAATTATCCAAAAATAAGTTAATTAATTGATTATAAATTGAGTCCTAAAAAGTTTTATTATAATTGGATTCCTTTCCAAAGGCTGTTTGTGTGTTTACCAGTTTACCAATTAAATACCTTTATATTTATAAAATGTTGTCACCATTAATTATATAGGATAATAAAGAGTGATATATTGGGTTATATAATAGTATACAAACTACATAAAGAAAATAAGTATTTATTTACAATTTGTTATTATGATTAAAATGGTTCAGATAAAGGTTGCCATAAAATATAAATTATTACATGATTACTTATTAGTTAATTTATACTTATAGCTGCTGATGCCGTGGGATGTAGTGCCGTGGGTGTCTTCTGTTTCATCAGGGATGTCCAGGTCTCGTGGCCTTCGTCTGGTCGAAGTGCATCCTCCTGACTGTGGTCCTTACTCGTCTCAGGCTTCCTGTTGAGTGTCTCTCTTCTCTTCTAAATTTCCTCTTGTCTTTTTCTCCCACTTCCCTTTCGGGGCGTTACCTTATTTTTAAATCTCTTCTCTGATTGGTTATCGATGTCCGAAGACTCCCGAGGCAGGCGCCCCCCTCCTCAGGGCCGAGGATGTGTAACAAAAAGTTTGACTTGTCCAGGAAGGGGCTGCACCTGGTTAATTTGATTCTGGTCCCTCGTCCCCAACTATCATTTTTGTTAGAACACTTAAAGGTTAGCCAATCTAATTTTCGCAGGGGCCTCTGGTAATGTGACAAACTTAATACAGATGTTTTCATATCCGAGGATGTTAAAAACTTCCCAGAAGGATACCCTGAACAGGTATAGGGGCAGATGACTAAACACCTTAGTAATACCCCGGATTGTCAATACATAGCAATACATACATACATATTAAAAGATATTATTATATATACATAAGATATGTTAATAGTGTCTAAAAACTGTATACATATCTTCTTGCCTCTATAATATTATGTTTCATTATTTATAAACTTAAACATTTTTAATACTGGTTAATTATGTTTAAATAAATAAAGTTTTAGCCTCAAAACATTTTTATTCTATTTATATGTCCGACGTTTCGTCCTATTCGGCCATCCTCAGGGACAGTCTTAATACAAGTTTAGAACTAAATAATTTTAAACAAAATATTCATGCAGGCTATTCTGCCCAGGTCAATCCAACAAATTACCCTAATTAGTAAATTTTTACATTAAAATAAAAAATAAATTGACCTGGGCAAAATAGCCTGCATGAAGTTTTTTAAATGATTTAGTTTTGAAATTGTATTAAGATTGTCCCCGAATATTGCCGGATTGGCCGAAACGTCGGACTTATAAATAGAATAAAAAATGTCTTGAGACTAACATGGATATATTTTTTTTAATTAAACATTATTTTCATCTTTCCTTATTATCTATTTACTACTATGTACTTCTATGTTTATTATTCAACTATTTTATTTTCAATTCATTGTTAGGTACATTTCCAAATTTGTTCGTTTATTTATTTTACTTTTTTTGCTTCCATGATTGATGGTTGTTATCTCTTTTTGATTTTTAGCCCTGATGAAGACCTCAAGTTCAGGTCGAAACGTCGGTACGAATAAATGATTTTTTGTTTATTTGCTGACCGCTCCCCCGACCTACTCCTACACAAAGTGTTACTTAACTTTTTAGATTTAACACAAAGTCATGAATACCTCTATCTGTCGAGCTAAACGGTAGCTCTGACAGTTGTGTAGACGAAAAGACAGTAGATCCCATAGAGACAGAAGGTATTAGACTAAACACCTGTTGCAGGTTACAATAGTTCCATTACCCCACGTTACTGTTCCCGATTAGCGCTAAGGTAATCCTAAGTCCCTTTCAAGACAGTAAGTGTTGTCTATCTAGATCAGCAATTCTCAAACCTTTCTCGCCGCGGCCCTCTCGTTGGGCTAAAATAATTGGCGGTATCCTTTGGGCCATGGATCAATCACAATTTAAACTAAGATTTCTTAAATATCAGTTAAAATTGGTTGGAAATCATGTGAATTATGCTTAATCACCAGATTTTTACCCACTTTATGAGGCTGAGTGAACCCCAGAGGGCTTCCGACAGGGTTGACACAGATAATAATTATCTGCCACGGCCGAATTTGAACCCAGGTCCTTGGCTTACCAATGGGCTACCCACTCCTGCTTACTAACAGAATGGATACATAAAGAAAAATAAAATAGTGATATAATATGGAACTGTATTTCAAATCATCCACATCACATAAAAATTAATTTAATTAAAATCTTTATTAAAAATATTAATATTATATAATACAATATTAAAAGTAACCGACAAATCAAAATGCACAAAAAAAAAAAATTTGTATACTCCTTTTAGATAATATTTACCCGAACCAACAGGGTTACAGAATACATAATTATTGGTCACATAAAATGTAACATATATCATATAATTGTAGATGTTACATTCAATAGGTTTTTTTCTTAGACTTTTGGTTTATATTTAATCACAAGAAATGAATCTTATTTTTTTAAAACCAGCCGTATTAAAATTATTTATGAAACGAAAACATTTTTTGTTGTCGTCTTTTGTAAATTACCTAAGTGAAAAGTACCTTATTCATGGAAATTTTTTGTTTAGTTTAGTCTTCTATAATAATATTTTCCAAAAAAAAAATATGGCAATTATTTTTAATCCCATTCATGTCACAGGGGCCGTAAAAAAAGGAATAAAGGCAATTAAGGCAAGGGCTCTACTTATAATGCAACTAAGGGGAGAAACAGTACAAGCTCTTTTTATTGCCATTTTAACCAAAAAAAAATTAACAGTTA
>NW_027112396.1:690920-696390 GCF_000696795.3 Halyomorpha halys | reverse complement strand
TTATATTATAAAACTGAAATGTAATGTTAGATCACAGTGGTATTGAAGCAATCTTTATGAATGTAATTGTACAAAGAATTGTCAGTGTAATTCAACTATAATTTCATTTTATAATAAATTCTGCTTCATAATTATTAGTATTAATTTCTCTCATCCATTAATTTATAGTATGAATATACTCATAATTACGATGAACTCCATAAGCATACTCATAAGAGAGAAGTGAAAATTATTAAGGATAGGGGTTGTGTACGTGAAAGTACTGCTGAGTAGAGAGTAAATCTTCAAGGAACTTGCGTAATGCTACCAGCATTTCCTTCATGTTTAATATAATTTTAATACTATATATAATAATAATGGCCTAATGGACCCGGCGGTTCGATGCCGATACCACTAATCGCTCTTTACATACATCCTTCCAGTGATGCCCCTCCAAAATTCTACTAATTCAGTTTTAATGCAATCCTCCCATCTACGTTTCGGTTTACCCCTCGGACGTTTACCCGTTGGTTCAGTGTTTATTAACATGTCCATCTTATACGCCGCAATGCTATAACTTGAATTATATTTAACGTGCAAGTTCAATAGAAAGATTCCTGTATTTTTGCCATTGTTAGGATTTTATTTAAGAATATTTATATGGAAATTTTATCGTCATTAATATTTCAGGCCAAGAGACTTATTAAAATAAAAATGGACAATTGGAGTTCTGGCAATGGTCAGATTCTCCACTCAAGTTGAGTGTTTGCGACTTTAGCGCACTTGCTCAGCCTCCACTGGCTCACTACCAGTGATGCGGCGAGAGGGATGCGCTGGGATTTTTTGAGCTCTGCTCTACCCCTCACCCGTGGGGGATAGAGTGGGCCTGGGGATCCTCAGGTCGATAGTGTAAATATTGTATATATTATTTTATCATTATGTTATTTAATTTATTTATTTTTGATACAGATAGTTTGATTATGTTCATCTTGTTTATTCTTTTGTTTGTATATATTTTCAGAGTTTTTTTTTTTTTTTAATTTATTTTTTTATTTTAGTATGTATGAGATCATTCATCACTATTACCTATTGCCCAAGAACAACTGTGTGGCAGATTGTAATATATATCAATAAATAAATCTATCAATAAAAAAAAAAAAATATTTCAGGATATTTATAACTTCAGTATGGGAATATGCGCAGAAGATAAAAAAAAAAAAAAAAAATACAAAATTCAATAAACCATATATTGTATATATTATTTATCATTATGTTATTTTATTTATTTATTTTTCATACAGATAGTTTGATTATGTTCATCTTGTTTATTCTTTTGTTTGTATATATTTTCAGAGAGTTGTTTTTTAAAAATTTTTTATTTATTTTTTATTTTAGTATGTATGAGATCATTCATCACTATTACCTATTGCCCAAGAACAACTGTGTGGCAGATTGTAATATCAATCAATAAAAAAAAAAAAATTCAGGATATTTATAACTTCAGTATGGGAATATGCGCAGAAGATAAAAAAAATATATAAAAAAATACAAAATTCAATGAACCATATCTTTGCTGTTTATTTTGTTTGTTTTTTTATTTAAAAAAATATTTACTTTTAAAGTTAAATTTTTTGTTACTTAAACCGTTAAATGTTTTACTGTATGTCTAATATTAATTCACATTTTCCTATATAAGAACATTCATATTCGAGGGCGTATATAAGAAAAATTAAATTTAGGCTCATTTCTGCGAAATTGTCAGACCCGTTTTGTCAAAAGAAGAAATCATATAAAAAAGTATTTGAGCAATTTTTGCAGCTACAGGTGGCATTGGTGGAATTATTACCTTCCAAACCACAAAAAAAATTAGTTCATTCGTTTAAGAGATATTCATGGTACAGAGATCTTGTAATAATGTAAGATATACGATTGATAACGATTCGGTATTACAATATTAAATACTCTTAGATAACATTTTCCCTCAGCTGTTGGATGATATTATATAAAGAATGATTTCTATGCATTGGAGAAACTATACTAGGTTTTCTCAGAAATATTACGTCCTAAAAAATATATAAATATACTGCAAAAATCTTTCATATTAGAAGATAGTTGACTATAAGAAGTAGATTGTAGAAGGTAGTCCGGGTTGCGGTCAATAAAGGTATCAAAATAGTAAAATAAAACTATTTTTTGTTAGCCAACGTTTCGCCCCATTTTTCAGTGCTTCATCAGGGCTGTCAGGTTGCTACGGAGATGACAAAGCTCTGCAAACGTTGGTTAACAATAAATAGTTTTCTTTTACTATTTTGAGATCTTTAAGTAACGATGATCGTAAAAGACTCCTTAGGAATTAACAAGTGTAGCAGGACTGGAAGTGTTGGTAGAACTGGCGGATGTCGGGGCCTACTGGATTAGAGGCTGCGGTCACGTGCTCACACCTTCCGGTAGCTGCCAGCTTCCGCTCTCTCAGGACCAGAATAAAGTCTGTTTGATCCTCCTTTTCAAATTATCTGACATTTTTATTTTTCATTATTTTAATAAAATTATTATCCTTACTTTATTAATATTGTTGAGAAAACCGTCAGTAATAATTGGTTACGAACTTAATACATTACACCACTAAATATTTCTAATATAAAAGTCGGAGGGGTGAGGGGGGGGGATAAAAATTAGAAAAGAACAAATTGCTAAAATTGATGATCAAAACTCTATAACTCGAAACTTGATCGGTCAAAAATCTTCATATAAATGAGGAAAAGATGGTTGGGGGCAAAGACAGGAACAAACATAGGAAAATCCCACCAAAGTTGTGACATAGGACGGAAAAGGCGAATGAAACCAAAATTTAAAGAAAATTATAATTGTTATAATTTAAAATTAGTATTTGTTTTTTTAAAACAAAATTATTAAATTAATAATTTTTTTTACTTCTAGGGGATCAGCTACCCTCTTGGGGCCCTTTCTCCCCGCTGGGTACGCCCATGGTTTGGGTGCAGTGAAGAACAAGTAAAAACTTATTTATTAGTGTCAACGTTTCGGCCTGAATTTACGATTTTATCAGAGCTAAGAAAAAAACAAAACAAAACAAGTTAACAACCATAATGAATAAAAGATATAAGAGAAGATCTTTGGGGTGCGGTCAAAATATAACACAAATAAGTTGAAATAACTTATTGAATAGTGCCAACGTTTCGGCCAGAGTTTCTAGCCTTCATAAGGGCTAAGAACAAAGAACAAGATAACAACCAATGAATACAAAAAAAAAAGAAAATATAAACAGAACAATATATAGTAAATAATTGTACAAAATAAAATTAATAAAAATAAAATGATGAAAAAGTGGGAAATAAAATGTATATATAAGTAATTAAATAAGTAACTAAAAAAATATAATCAAGGAAATAAAAATTTTAATGTATACAATGCAAAGAAATATGAATATTTTAATTTAGTAATAATTTAAAAATTAAAGTTTTAGGAAGAAAAAAAATTTATTAATTTTGTTTTTCTTTCCTTAACTTTTATAACTTTCGTTATTTTAGTTAGTTATTCAATTACCTATATATACATTTTATTTTCCACTTCTTTCATCACTTTATTTTTATTGATTTCATTGTGTACAATTATTTACTATATATCATTCTGTTTATATTTTATTTTTGTATTCATTGGTTGTTATCTTGTTCTCTGTTCTTAGCCCCGATGAAGGCTAGAAATTCTGGCCGAAACGTTGGCATTATTAAATAAGTTCTTTGAACTTGTTTATGTTATATTCTGAGCGCATCCCCCCCCCCCCCACGGTCAGCTATCTTTTCATGATAATGAATAAAAGGAGTTACAAAATAATTAGAAAAAACTAACAATATGGTTACAACAAATAGTGTAAGTATTATAAGAAGATAAAGGCAGTATAAGAAAAGCAATATTTTCCAAGTAAGTCTCTTACAAATTTAAAAATAATTCTATTCAATAATTTTTTATTTTCTTGGGTTAAATAATTCTCCTGGTAGAAAGAACTACGAAGTGAATATAATCTGGGAATGCGCATCTTGTAAATTGCTACAGTGAGGTCAGTCGTGGGCGAACCACCTCTAGCACCATTCACAACTAGTTCGCTCGCGGAGTTCCGTCTTTTTGGACTAGGATAGGGTGATGTCCTCTTACCTCTTCGTTCAATTATAAGATGATCGATTTCAAGACTCGAAAAAAAGAACCATTATTTGTGTACACAACATATATAAAGTGACTTATTCAACCTATAGTAATGACTAAATCGATTAATTATTTTACAAAATGTGACGGTCTGACTTTGAAATGTTAAAAGGAAGAGGGGTTAACTTTTCAGGAGGCGTTGATTTGAATCTATCCATTGGTTGGGAACAGCCCCAAAAATCGAATCTTGTTCGAACAAAATGCAAATGCAAATTATAGAAACTTTTAATAAAGTTCGAATTTCAAAAATCATTATCTGAGAAGTTTAAGGTTCAGTCAGGTTTAAAACAAGGCGAATCTCTACCACCTATCTAATTCAATTTAGTATTGGAATACGTTATTAGAAATGTGAAGCATAACGAAAATGGTTAAACTATATATGTAAAATATCCGGAGCTTGATCATGTTCTAAATTTAATATGGCACTATAGTACGAGAAGAGCCCTAGAGGAGAAAAAAGACAGTTATTTCACCTCAATTTTTGATTATTTTAATGAAAACTATGTATAATTACAAGTCAAAATTGATGAGTCTATCAAGTATAGGTAGGAGGAACGTCTTCTAAAACGTTAAAAAAAAAAAAATTCATTCGGAGCTAATTTGAAGTAGAGTAAATTTGCTAAAATACGAGCTCTTATAGACACATTTATGTTCAATAGTTCGCGAGATATAGCTTTTGACATTACAACATTTCATAAAAAATGCCCTGAAAATTTAGAAGTTAGTGAATTCATTAGAAAAAATCTATATCTCAAAAAGTATTCGACGTACAAATATCTAATAGCACTCAAATAAAAGCTGGTTTAATGTAATATACAGTAGTTTGTCTTGGTAGGAGTAGTAGTTTTCTTGAAATTCAGCTAACTAAATTCACAAACTATTAATTTTTCTTGTCTGGATAAAGTTTTAAAATACACAATAACTACTACTTCTACGAAGATTAACGTCATAAACTACTTTTTAGCCCATTAAACTAGTTTTTATTTGAGTGCTAATTGACATCTGTACGTCGAATAGTTTTGAGACAAGTTTTTTCTCAAACTAAATGTTTCAGTGCATTCTTTATGAAATATTGCATTTTAAAAAGCTATATTTCGGGAACTATTATAACCTTGTACATTCATATATTAAATATTTTGACTGGTAATAAATAAATCAAAATTGTATCCTTGCATAGTCTCAACACTTCTTATTTCATCAAACAGTCCTACGTTTCGGCCATTTCGGCCATCCTCAAGGACAATATAAATATTTAACAGCTTATATTATATATATA
>NW_027112396.1:684867-690424 GCF_000696795.3 Halyomorpha halys | reverse complement strand
AGTCTTTTGTAATGGATTGGCAATTTAGACCGTTTGTCTAGTAAATGTTGCAATAGTCGGAATCTACGAGCAGTTTCTTGTCTTTTTAGTCTTGTATGAGGATTCCATGTCAGTCGTTTGTCGAGATGTAGTCCTAAGTAACGGATCTGTTCGACAGGAATAAGTGGGCTATTATTAAAGGATATTGTAGGGGAAGAGGTCATGGGTTTACGTCGAAGGGTAAATGTGATTTGGTGGGATTTATTGGACTTTATTTTAATCCTCCAGTTTTGGCACCATTCTTCAACGGTGTTGATGTGGGATTGGAGGGTTTGGGATACAATGTAAGGATCATTGTTCACTGACAATAGACATGTGTCATCCTTAAATTATATATAAATTTGTAACAATTATAACAACAACATTATCACTAATAATATAGCATACCTTCAATATAAATTCTCACCTTACATCAAAATTTAAACATTGTTTTGCAGGCTATTTTAAGTAAGTCAAACACACCCCATGAAAAAGACAAAAACTCTCTCCTTACCTAAGCTTATGTTTAGTTACCTATTTTTAAAAAATTCATAAATATTGAAAACTTTTAATTAAAAACAAGGCTGACCTGAGTGAGTGGAAGGTTATAAATAGTTTGTTTATATGGTAGTGATAGTATGGATAAATTGAAAATTAAAAGTTTCAATTATTTATGAATTTTAGAAAATAGGTAACTAAAGATAAGCTTAGGTAAGCGTATTAATAATAAATATAACTCTCCAATAATTGACTTTTTAATAGGTTTGACTTTAAATTAATGACCTAGGCAGAATAGCCTGCAAAACAATTTTTAAATTTAGATGTGAGGTGAGAATTTATATTGAAGGTATGTTATATTATTAGTGATAATATTGTTGTTATAAGTGTTAATATATAATATAAACTGTTAAACATTTAGATTGTCCTTGAGGATGGCCGAAATGGCCGAAACATTGGACTATTGATGGAATAAAAAGTGTTGAGGCTATACAAGGATACAATTTTGATTTATTTAATAAATAATTACCAGTCTCAAAAAATTGAAATAATATATTTAAAATGATAATAAATATTTTTTTAAAAATAGTTTCTCACTTAATAATGTTCTTGTTCCCAAAACGAACCCTGATTAATCTTAAGCCTAATCTCTTTAAACTTCAGCTTATCTTGTTTTGACTAGATGTTTACTAAAGGTGAACCGTGCTATGGTTACAATTATTTTCTTTTCAAATAACTAAATCTAAATAAAACAACTAAAATAAATGTAACTAAATTAAATACTAATAAAACTCAAATGCTATTTACAATTATTTACAAGGTAATTATATATCATGGCGTTAACACAGAGTAATACCTAGATATTTATATTTTTCTACAACATTTATTGTTTTACAGCAACATATTTTGATATCATTAATGTTAGTGAGATAGTCACAGTCATGGGATTCAATTCCAGGTTCGTCTACACAAGGTGATTTTATCAACATAATGACCGTTTTATCTGTTAACTACGAGACCTTTTCTAAATAAATTATTATTCATAAATTTCAAGATAATTCAATTACAAATAAGATAATTATTTAAAGAAGAGTAAATTAGCTGAAATATTAGTCCTAAAAGAGCTATTAACGTTCAATAGTTCTCGAAATATAGCTTTTTAAAAACCAACATTTCATAAAAAAGTACTGAAATATCAGTAGTGAGTTAATTTATTTTGAGAAATCTATATCTAAGGAACTAGATGACGTACATATGTCTATTAGCATTCAAATTAAAGCTAGTTTAATGTACTATAAAGTAGTTTACGGCCTTAACCTTCATAAGAGTAATAGTTTTCATGATATTTCCTAAGATAAATTGATTTATAGTTGTTCACTATAAATTGTTTACACCTTCCATCTTCAGGAACCAATTATAAAAAGAGATTTAAAGTGTTTATAATAATTATTATTATATATAAAATAACCCCAAAAGGTTAGCTATTATTTCGTTATAGCTGACCGTAGACCGATACGAGAAGTAGATGGTCGGGGCTGGAGTCAGTAATGATAAGTAAGCAACACTTATTTATTTGTGCCGACGTGTTGAGTTGAATTTCAAGCCTTCATCAGGGCTGAAAAACAATAAAACGAGATAACAAAATTAATTTACAGAAAAATAATAACAAAAAAACTAATGAATACAATCTACTCTCATCTTAATGATCCAATTCCTCTATAATATCGTTCTTAAAAATTTATATTATTTGTAAAGAAAATATTACACGCTGATCGTATTTGAAAATAAAATATTACACGGTGATCACTAAAAACTTTTTATATAATAGAGAGATATTACCGTAACTAAAACAAACAAAACCAAACGACTGGTAATACAAAATAAAATTAAATATACAATATTTTATATGAGAGAGATATATAGGAGGCCATGAAGGACAATGTGAGCTTATTACTAACTGCCTCCTTCCGGGTCTAAATTAAAGAGACTTCCTGCCTCAGCTCCATCCGCCCCTCCTCTGGTCAGGTGCCCTCCCCCCTCTTCCGATATTGGTCCCTTTAATTTCAATATTTTTACAAGGAGTATCCATCTACATTACAGGACTTCTTCAAAGTAATTTATCCTTTATTGTTTTTTTGGAATAAATTGAAAAGTATAATTTTTTCATGAAAGGATGATCTAAATCAGGAATAATTATTTCGCCTCTCTTATATATATCGATCAGTTCTACAAATCTTATATATTCTGTTTCTCTCTTGTGCCTTATGTAAGCAGATGAAATATTTTTCGCCGAAAAGGCAGACCGTTATAGCTGGATCAAAGAAAATAAAAAAACAATAACAATCCTACGTGCCCGGCAGGTAAATGCTCACAACTCGGAAATTCGTGCTTCAATTGGCTCCTTCCGTGAAATTGAGAAACCTTTCGCGAGGTGGTTTCTTTGTAGCAGCTTTACGGTTTCAGAATGGATTCCAGAGTAAACAAGAAAAATCTTTCTTCCAATGAAGATGAAGAAATACGAAGAAACCCTTGATGAGCTTGCATAAGTTTAAAAGTATCCTAGTCTTTCTGAAACAGGAGTAAGAAACACGTTAACACGAAAAAGGTATGCTGCCCAACTGGTCATAAACAGCATAACTATTCAAAATATACAGAGGAATACTGATACTTAAATTAATCTATTCATCAGCAAAGAACAACATAAATAAACAAAACCATATTTATTTATTTTATGCCGACGTTTCGACCTGAATTTCAGGTCTTCATCAGGGGTTATGGCGCAGAAGGTAGGCCTGCAACTGGCAACTATGAGTTGCAGGCCTACCTTCTACGCCATAATCCCTGATGAAGACCTGAAACTCAGGTCGAAACGTCGGCATAAAATAAATAAATATGGTTTTGTTTATTTATGTTGTTCTTTGCTGACCGCACCCCCCGACAAACTTCTCCAATTATGAAATATGATTTTGTGCTTTACAAACTCCGTAGATTCCTACCTCCCGCATACTTTCTCATTGATAGATTATTCCAAGTAAACCACGAAGGTTTTATCCATCCCTTTATCCTCAGACCGCTGGTGTTCCTCAAGGTAGTATCCTTGGTCCCATCCTCTATACCGTCTATACAGCTAATATCCCAACCAATCCTAACACTATCCTCATCATGTATGCCAATAACACCCTTTAATTGCATCCTAAACTCTCCAACCCCATACCACAACCCTCAAATCACCTTTACCCCAGGTCGTTAACCTGCCGACTGCCCTACAGTTTCATTTAATGATGTTACCCCTGTCGAACAAATCCGCTACCTTGGACTACATCTGGACAAACGATTAACCTGGAACCCTCACACAAGACTGAAAAGACATGAAACTGCACGTCGATTCCGACTATTACAGCACTTACTAGACAAATGGTCTAAACTGATCTACATGTCTGTAATATGGCCAATCTGGACATACGGAGTTGAGCTTTAGGGATCCACTAAGCTTTCAAGTTCCTCTCGTATCTATTCCATACAATCCAAAATCCTTAATGCTCCTTACTTTGTCACAATTAAAATCATACATAAAGACCTTATTGATCCATAAGTAACCGATCTAGCCCGAGCCAGATATCATTCCTTCCATTATAAAGTCCCTAACCATCCAAATCCACTACTTTCTAACCTTGCTTCCATTTCTAACAATACTTCGAGGCGCCTGAAAAGAAGATGGCCACGAGACCTTCTAATGTAAAAACGTCATTAGAGCGCTACTAATGGCTAATTTCTCTACACGCCTGTATCAATTCATAATAACTTAAATTATTTTTTTTTTCTTTTCTAAGGTCATGCCAATAGTAAATAAAACAATATGGATCATCAATGTTAATTTTTTTTTCATCTTTGAAAATAATGTTTGACCATTTTTTCCTATCTTAAACTTATCATTTAGCAAACTGCAGTCGATGTTTTTTAACCAGTTTCTCATATCCTCACGATATTTTCAAATATTTTATTCAGTAATCCACTTCCTTACCAAGCTATCTTCACATCACAATCTGGCAGAGGATGCTTCTGTTTTCGGGACCGAAATATTACAACAGATTACAACCTTACTTAGCAGTTTGTCAACAAAAATGTTGACTATGTTTAATTTATGTTGATTAGAATACAATTTTATATTGAAAGATTAACTAATAATTAAAACAGATATATGATAATTGAAGTCCTCACAAAATTTGGCCATCTTACTTATTTTTCTTCTTGCTCTTTATCCTTCTCTCTTTTTGATTTGTTTTTGAGCTGCTCACACATTGAGATTTAATATTTTAACATTAAGCAAATAAATTATTTCTTCTGATTTCAAGGCTTCTATTTCTCATTTTTTCGACTTTGAGTTTCAGATTATCTGTCTTCTGGATAGCAGACTTGCCCAGAGATGGTTACAGCTTTTAGCTCTTAATGTAATGACTACTAAATATATTTTTTTTAGTTTCCTTTCTAATATTTTTTATTAAATTTTTAAATAATTGGAAAAAATTTCTCATTACTGATACCTATTGAAAAACAGTTAAATTATCTCCAAAGATAAACCAAAAATAAAAATCATCTTAAGAAGAACATTATTAGCAAAGATGCAGCAAACTTTCTGAATTGGACTTACTACTTTATGTGGCAAGGAAAATTGTTCGTATATTGTATTTTAGTTATTGATACATATGTATTTGGTGATCTATATTAATTAACGAAACGTTTGAATATGCAATTTTTTCTTTATAGTTTTAAACGTTATAATTTAAAACTTTGCTAAAATTTTGGTAGTTTAGAAGCTACTAAGTGAAAACTGACTGAATGCGTATCGATTTTGGGGTCGAAAAACCTTCCTGGGCACACACACCAAGACTAAGTAAAGTGGGAACTTGATCCTTCAACTGGAGATAACCTAATGGTGGTTGAACGTGACACCGCGCTTAATTGTAAATGTTGTAACGTTATCAGGTAAAAGTACTGGATACTTTTTGTAAATTATATAAAATTCACTAGCTTTCACTTGTTA
>NW_027112396.1:682638-683588 GCF_000696795.3 Halyomorpha halys | reverse complement strand
TTATATAAATTTTGAATTGTCTAATGCCTCACTATATTCTCCTATACACTTTTACTTGCCAAACTCATTGCTGTTGGAGCAGAGACAACAAAAAGTGACGTGCGGTTGTCGATTTGTTCCGCAGTCGTCGCGTAACTGACCTGAATTGAAGTTTCCTGTTAAAAATTGCC
This sequence comes from Halyomorpha halys, assembly GCF_000696795.3. Lineage (NCBI taxonomy): Eukaryota > Metazoa > Arthropoda > Insecta > Hemiptera > Pentatomidae > Halyomorpha > Halyomorpha halys. Next base: position 683,418 of record NW_027112396.1, on the reverse strand, counting down.
TTTTTTCTATCTTTTTTTTCTAACACCGGCTTTCTCTAATTGTGTAAATTAGGTTATTGCGGAAGCTGCAATTGTTAAAGTTTGCTGGGGTGAGGTGAGCAAAGTAACATCTTATTTCAACAAAACCCATCCCGGTAATGTTGAAAATAAAAAAAGAAAATGTGAGTATTCATGATCTTTGAAAATGTTAAATGGAAGAATATTTCCTTCTTTTAGCATGTTAAAACTATACACAACATTTAACATGGTTGACAGTCTGCTAAATTGAGAATGATGTCACACGATACACTCTACACCATTTTGTCCGTTGTCGTTTCGAAAAGTTACTTGCTTGTAGTTCGTGTTTGGTTTGTGTTTTGGACGTTTTTAAACTGAAATAAATTAATGTATAAAAATAATAATCAAGTAATTAAAAAAAAAATACTAGGAGAGAGAATAAGGTGGAGGTAAAATTGATGTGAAGAAGGTGTAAGAGATATTATTATCTCGTCAAGATTATAAGGTTATAAAACAATTTACCAAGAAAATCCAATAGATGTTCTTGTGTGATTATCATATAACATAAACTTTAAATTAAGCCGCTCACAGTCCTTATAACATTTACCATGTTAAAACTTTAGCATTTAACAAAACATCATCACTACACACCTTGAAGAATAAATCGATTCTTACAATACTAAGTTTCGGTTTATTTTATATTCTCTGTTACCTTTCGGGACGAAATTAATTAAACACGTCAACAACTATTTTTTTAAATTATAATAGTATTTTATAATAAAA
>NW_027112396.1:672542-682508 GCF_000696795.3 Halyomorpha halys | reverse complement strand
CATATTATTTTTTTAAATTATTTGGAATGCTCATATGATTTTTAAACTTTTGATTTATATTTAATTTTATGTGTGATGGAAAAAAAAAGGAAAATTTTTGGATTTAAACACATGACAATGGAAAAATTAAACACATTTAAAGAACGATAAAAATCTATAAAAAATAAATCAAAAAGGGAAGAAATAATAAAGGATAAAAAATATCACTTTAATACATAATGCAAAAATATTTATGTATCTATTTTTAAAAAAATGACAATGGTATGACTATTTATATAAATAGGATTTTTACAAAAATGTGCTTTAGTAGTCATAAATATGCTGTGTATGAGGGAACCCAATGACGTTTTGTTCAAAAGACGGGAAGAAAAAAAAAGGCAGTTATCTCACCTCAATTTTTGATTACTTTAATGAAAACTATATATAATTAATAGTCAAAATTGATGAGTCTGCCAAGTATAGGTTGGTAGAATAAAAAATGGCAGCTGTTTTCAAAACCTTAAAAAAAACATTAATTTTTCATTCGGAGCTCTATATCATAGAAACTACCAACAACACTAGAAAATCTAAGAGAAAATTATTTAAAGAAGAGTAAATTTGCTGACCTAATAGAGCTATTTACGTTCAAAAGTTATCGAGATATAGCTTTTAAAGCAATATTTCACAAAAATGAACTGAAATATCAGTAGTTCCTGAATATATCTCTAGACCCACCAGGCGCACATATGCCAACACTCTAAATGAAGGAAATTTAACTTACTATAAAGTAGTTTATGACACTTATCTTCGTAGGGGTAGTAGTTTTCATGATATTTACATATGAATATAAATTTAGCAAATGAAAATTTGTGGGAACAACTATAAATCAATTTATTTTAGCAAATTTCATAAAAACTACAACTCCTACGAAAATAAATGGCATAAACTACTTTGTAGCTCATTAAACTAGCTTTAATTTGAGTGCTAATAGACATTTGTACGTCACATAGTTCCTGGGATATAGATTTCTCAAAATAAACTAACTAACTACTGATATTTCATTACGTTCTATACATTTTTATAAAATATTGCTTTTTAAAAAGCTATATCTCGAGAACAATTGAACGTAATTAGCTCTATTAGGGTTTACATTTTAACAAACTTACTCTACTTTAAATGATGCTCTCTTAGATTTTCTATTCTTTTTTGTAGTTTTAATGATATGAGTTCTATATCTTAAAAACTACCAACAACACTTGAAAATCTAAAAGAACATTATTTACAGGAGAGTAAATTTGATGAATCATGGCTCATATCATGATAGAGCTATTTACTATCAATAGTTCTCGAAATATTCATAAAAATGTACTGAAATTCATACAACTATAAATCAATTTATTTTAGCTAATTTCATCAAAACTATTACTCCAAAGTCGATAAACGTCGTAAACTACTTTATAGCTCATTATACTAGCTTTAATTTGAGTGCTAATAGACATCTGTACGTCAAATGGTTTTTGAGATATAGATTTTTCAAAATAAATTCACAAGCTACTGATCATTCTGCACAACATTTTTGTGAAATATTGCTTCTTAAAAATCTATATCTCGAGAACTATTGAACGTAAATAGCTTTATTAGGGCTTACTCTGTTTTAAATGATGTTTTCTTAGATTTTTTATTGTTATCGGTAGTTTTAAAGATATAGAGCTCCGAATAAAAAAATAATTATTTTTAACGTTTTGAACCAGCCACCATTTTTTTTTCTCCCCACCTATACCTTGGCAGACTCACAAATTTTGACTAATAGTTATACCTATTTTTCAATTAAGTAATCAAAAATTGGGGTGAAATGACAGATTTTTTTTCTCCTCTGGAGCTCTTGTACTATTATTATTTCATTAACAGTTCGACGTTTCGGCCAATTCGGTCATCCTCAAGGAAAATCATATATGTAATTTCATTTTAAAAAAAATTTAATTTAGATCAAATTAACACTATCAACAAACTTTTTTAATTAAGTTTTAATCCATTAGATATTTAAAAAAGCATCTGTTATTTTATTTTTTTTTTATTATTCATTTGTTTTATTTTTTGCACTAAGCTATATACATTTTTTTTATTGCTGTTTCTTTTTTGTCTTATGTTCGTTCTTTTCTTTTGTAAATAACTTTCTGTGAATTATCTTCTATACAATTTTGTATTTAGAAGTATCTAATACTAATCTAACAACGTATGCATTATGCGTATAACATGCTTTTTGCAAAAATTAATTTTAAAAATACGTTCTTCATTATAACTTACTATTGTAGAGAGTATATGTATATACGATGTATCCTCTCTTCTATAGTAAGCACTTAATATACCTAAAATCCATCACAATGAATGGAGTTGTTGGATTTTATTGGGTTTGATATATTCAGAAAAACAAAAAAATGTTTTAAATGTACTGAAATGGAATTTATAATGACTATTTCTCATTGCTTGTTTAGGACTGCCCAACAGCATGCTTTAATAATGTTGCTCATACCTCTGGAACAGATCCGCTTCCTTGGACTACATCTGGACTAACGACTATCCTCACACAAAACAAAAAAGAGAGGAAACTGCACTTCGATTTCGACTATTACAGCACTTACTAGACAAACGGTCTAAACTTCCAATCCATTACACAAGACTGGTCTATATGACTGTAATAAGGTCAATCTGGACATACGGAGATGAGCTTTGGGGCTCCAATAAACCTTCGAATTCCTCTCGTATCCAATCCTTATAATCCAAAATCCTCAATGTTTCATACTTTGTCTCCTAATTTTCCATAAATCTAGTTCGAACCCGATACCATTCCTTCCATTGTAAACTCCCTAACTATCCAAACCCACTAGTTTCTATGCTTGATTCCTCTTCCATTCCTGACAATCCTCCGAGGCGCCTGAAAAAAATATGGCTACGGGACCAGCTAATGTAAAAACTTCATTAGAGTGCTACCACTCAGTAGTTTCTCTACACGCCTGTATCACTCCATTATAAACTAAAATCAAATTTACTGAATGTATGTATTTACAGTTCTAAATAGCAATAAATAAATAACAATAAAAACGTTTAGGAAAAATATCTGATAATTATTGAACACAGAGTACTCTAATGAGGTTCAAATTACTTTATATTTCTACTATAAAATATTTTATAATAATTTTACAGCTACATGTAATTGGCAATAAAGCTGAACATATAAAGCGGCCAATTAGAAAACTTCTAATCTTTTTACCCACTTGTTAAAAACGAAAAATTAAATAGAAATATATTAACATAAATCAATTTACAGTTAAGTTATTGTTACTGGACTGTTACTTGATTGTGAAGTTCTCGTAAATGTTTCACGATTTCCCAAGCTTTCCTTTTGTGTTGTTTCTTCAAATAGATAGCGCCGTGAGTTTTTCCACAATTCCTTTTATTGAATTAATGTTCCCATGAACTTTTACGCCTTAATTTGTACTTTGTCTGTGGGCTATTCATTTCCTATCTAAAAATCTCCCAATTGTTAATTTGTTACTACCAGAACACTATAGAAACGATGAAGTTTTAGAGAAATTCCAACTCAGTATTATTAGCAAAGGTTTCATCCTATATTATTAATTATTGGTATTTACAACTGAATAAAAAATACAACAAGAAAATTTGATCATAATAACATAATGATATGATACAGCATGTAGAGAAACTACCCAGTAGTAGAACTCTAAAAACATTTTACAATATAAGGTCACGAGGCCATCTTCTACTCAGACGCCTCGGAGGATTGCCAGGAATGGAAGAGGAGGTTAAAAACAAATGGGTTAGAGTGGTTAGGGAGTCTGTGATGGAAGGATTGATGTCTGTAACTTAATCAATAGAATTTTATTTCATTTAATCATGTCTCATTTTTTCAATTATACAGACCCCACAAACCCAACCACCTAACCAAAAGTGAAGTGTGTCTGGCAATTCAGTTGTCATACAGTTATCATTCAATTTATATATTTTCAATATAGAGTGAATGAGCTGTGCTAATTACCTAACATTGTTTATAAATATAAGACAAAATGTAATATTACACAATAAAAAAAATCTAATATTATAATATTTTAAAACAAGTGTTAATAATTATGCAAACCATAAACGTATAATAATTATAACGAAATAGATTTACGAGCGAAGCCGTGGATTGCAGCAAGTATTTTATTATTGGTATTCAGATTATTTATTAAATTTAATAGATTTATCCTTTAAATCCGCCTTCCTGAAACAGCAAGGATATACAAGAGCGTACTCAGGATCAAAACTAGAGGAGAGCAAGCCATAGTCAATCAGGTTGTGATATCAAAGAACAGTAGAATGAAGCAAAAGGTTTTAAAAAAATTATATAAAATTGACGCAGAGCTTTATTATTTATTAGTATGTGCTTGAAAAAAAAAGTGTTATTAAATTAATAATTTGTTTCACTTTGGGGGCGGGGGGGCAGCCGCCCCTCTTGAACCCCGCTGGGTACGACCATGTATATTTATATCTCCACAGGACATAACAATGTAAGCAATAAACCCACTGACCTGCTTCTTTGTTTTCTTTTTTTTTTATTACTCTTCCATGTGGCCCTTTGAACTGCGTGAGCCAAACAGTGGGGCGAGGGACCCTAGGGTCAGGGGATATATTTTTAGTTTAATTTTCTACTTTTTTTATTATTAATTATGGTAATAATTACGGAAAACTATTTAATTTTTTTTATTCAGCTCTCAATAACGCTAGCACTAGGCAGGAACCATTACATGATAAATTTATTTACAATTTCAATTTCACGTTTGTCTATCTGGACATATGGAGTTGAGCTTTGGGGCTCTACTAAACCATCAAATTCCTCCCGAATCCAATCCTTACAGTCCAAAATCCTTAATGCTCCTTACTTTGTCACAAATCAAGTCATCTATTAGGACCTCAATGTTCCATATGTTGCCGATTTGGTCAGAATCAGATACCATTCCTTCCATGACCACTCAAATCCACTTTTTTCTAACCTGGCTTCTCCTTCATTACCTAATATCCTCGTAGGCGTCTGAAAAGCAGATGGCCTCGAGACCTTTTCCTCAAGAAATGTTATTGGAGTTCTATCAATGGGTAGATTCTCCAAATGTTAGTATCATGTCACTACGTTACTTACAGCAAATTCACTTGTAAATATTTGTATACAGTTGTAAATAACAAAAAATAGATTATTAAATAAATAAATTTGACGTTTGTGTTGCACTGTAACTACACCAAGATAACCTTTAAATGGTCTAAAAATGAAAAAAAAAATAGTAATTTTGAAGAAAAAAACGCGATTACAATTATTGTAATTGTAAAATGAAATTATGATTCCTCTTATACAATTATTGTAATAGTGGTTGGGTATTACTATTACTTATTACCCTTAGTTGAAATTTTAATTGCAACTACATGTGATTTTATACATATTTCGAAAATAACAATAAAATTTAATTTTAAAAAGCCAAATCTCTCTAATCACTCAAACCCCCTAGTTTCTAATCTTGCACCATTCCTGACAATTTTGACTTCATTTTGGTTCCCTAAAATATTAAGGAGTCATTATACCTGTTTAGAATGTTTAGAAAATATATTTATAAATGGCACGCAGAAATTTAGATTTCTTAATTAAACTGAAATTTAGTAATATTTTTTTCGGGTTCAATATTTAATATAAGAAAAAAATTAAGATAGTATAAATAGATAAAAATAATAATTATTAAGAAATGAGAAAAAGAAAAGTTAATCTAAAAAACAACGACATTTATGGATTATATAAAACAAATAATTGACTTGTAATGAAAAAAAAGTAGTTAATTTAAGAAATAAAAAAGTAAATATAAAATACGAAGAAAGAAAAAGTATAGACTGTTAATAATAGAATCGATAAATATAGAACTTATAACAGACTGTCCTACAGCAGCCTGGGCGTCAGTCTTCAAGACGAGGTTGGGTTTTCCAAAACTGTAAGTCACTGCTCCTTTGAACCGTTAGTAACTAATAGTGAAATTTTATGAACCGTTTTTTGATGTAAGGTCTATTGACTTCATTTCTAATTCCCGATGCAATTGGCTATTCATTAGAAACAAAGGGACATGCACTACTATTTCCTTTTTAAATTATTTTAATATTTTCTTTTTCGCAAAGAATGCCGCTCCCCAGACTTCACAGACGTAGATCAGTGGCCTGAGTATTGTTTTTTTTTTTGTTTTTTTTTAATAATTTATTTATTGATATTTACAACTGTATACACATATATACAACAAGTAAATTTGCTGTAGGTGACATAGTAACATGATAAAAACATGTGGAGAATTTACCCACTGATAGAACTACAATAACATCTCTAGAGAAGATCTTGAGGCCATCTAGGAGGATTATTAGGTAATGAACGAGAAGCCAGGTTAGAAACAAGTGGATTTGGGTGGTTGAGAAGTTTATTATGGAAGGAACGGTATCTGGTTCTGGCCAAATCGGCAACATATGGCATATTAAGGTCCTGATGGATGACTTGATTTGTGACAAAGTAAGGAGCATTAAGGATTTTACGAAGGATTTTGGACTGTAAGGATTGGATTCAGGAGGAATTTGATGGTTTAATGGAGCCCCAAAGCTCAACTCCGTATGTCCAGATAGGCCTTATAATAGTCATGTACATCAGTCTTTTGTAATGGATTGGCAATTTAGACCGTTTGTCTAGTAAATGTTGCAATAGTCGGAATCTACGAGCAGTTTCTTGTCTTTTTAGTCTTGTATGAGGATTCCATGTCAGTCGTTTGTCGAGATGTAGTCCTAAGTAACGAATCTGTTCGACAGGAATAAGTGGGGTATTATTAAAGGATATTGTAGGGAAAGAGGTCAGTATTGTTTTAAAAAAGGAATTGTTGTTTCTGGTTTTAATTTGGATTTTCTATTTACGATGTGATATAGCATTGCTAACTTCTTATTACTGATTACTTAGAAAAGTCTTATAGATTACTTTTGAAATGCAGATTTATTTTTTATTATTTATTTTTTTCATAAGACGAGCTCTTGAGAACGGAAGGATGGGAAGGATAGACAGCTGTGGGAGTTCAATATTCTGTCGTAACCACAGCTCGGAGGAGATCTCATCAAAATACATGGAATATCGATTCCCATTATCCGTCATTTTTTGTCTTCAGACTTTTTTTTTTTTTAAAGACATTCCCTTCACAAATTAATCATATTGTTTACATAATACTTTATAATAAAAGAAAGTATCTCATATTTTTTGGAACGTAATTTAAAGAATATTAGATTCTTTAAACTTCCCAAAGGAGTTGTGCCTATTTTTTAAAAAGGCATAAAATAAAAAAAATGGAGAAAGTAATTGTTTTTTTTCATGTGTGTATCATCTGTAGGGAAGAGGAGTAGCTCAGTCAGTGAGAAAAGGTGCTGTGCTACTAACTCCTTGGATATGGGTTGGAATCCGGCTGTGGCAGTACGTTTTTAGAAAGTACTGAACCCCTTCAGTGTTGTAGAGGTGTAAATTTAATTATTTACTGTATATACAAGATCAACTGCCATCTATGTATCAAATTTTCTGTAGAAATTGTAATGATACTTTACTTATTTACCAATTAGATATTAAAATAAAAAAATTAAATAAGTACCGCTACAACCCACAAAGGGTTAGGGGTGCAGTACTTCGAAAGGAAGTACCGTTACGAGATAAACGGTTGTGCAAGGAGGTGATTTCATCAGAATCAAACTCGACCGCCTGATTTGAGGGCTCCGGAACGGCTAAAGTCTAAAAGGAAATAATTATCTGCCACAGCCGGATTCGAAATCGGGTTCTTGGAGTTAGTAGCACAATGCCTTACCACTGAGCTAAACACTTCCACAATTAGACATTTTTTTTTTCGACCAAGGCTCCCATTGGATCCTATACCACCTAACCATGGTTGGGGGGTAACGTTTTTCATTTTGTGGGACCACCACTCAATGAAAAAAGCCCCAATTCAGATTCGAACCGGCATCGCCCATAGACATCAAATTGGTATGTATTTTAACCACTGAGCTACAAGCGGCCCCATTAGACAATTAAGGGACTTAATATTACTAAATTAATTAATATTATTAAATTAATATTTATGGTTATTATAAATTAGTTATTAATAACAAAAATTATCTTAAGAAATGTAAATTAATAGGCAATTACGAATTTACAACTATAAGCGTTCTCTACATACATCTGTCCAGTGACGCCCTTCCAAATCCAAATTAACTAAAATAGTCTCATAAAAATCTTTCTACATACGTTTCGGGCGTTCCCTGGACCGTCTACCTGTCAGTTTACTGCCGTCAATTCAGCGTTGTGTAATCTACTAAATTTCTTTTTCTTCTCTTAACTGTTATCATTTATCTATTATGTCTCCTTATATTACTTATTCTTAATTTTTTTCATTCATGGAGGACTCTCACTTCCAAATATTCAAGTAGAGTTCTGACAGATTGGACAAATCAAAACTTCAGATAAGTATTTAACTGGATTCCTTTAAGTACCAACGGTTGAAAAAGATTGTATTTTTTAAAAAAAATTATTTAATGTGATTTACAACTGTACAATAAGTAAATATGTAGTATGTTTCATATACACTTGAAAATCTTGGGAAGGAACCACCCATTGGTGGTACTTCAAACATTAATTTAAACTAGAAGGTCCCGTGGCCATCTTCTTTTCAGACGCCTCCGAGGATTATCAGGAATTGTTAAGGATGAGAGATTAAGAATTAATAGGTTAGGATGGGTAAGGAGTTTGGAATGAAAAGACACATATCTGTTTTGGGCCAAATCTACTACGAGTGGGATGCTAAGGTCTTTGTGAATGAGTTTATTTGTAACGTAATAAGGAGCATCAAGGATTTTACGTAGGATTTTGGATTGTAAGGATTGGATGCGGGAGGAATTTGATGGTTTGGTAGAGCCCCAGAGCTCAATTCTATATATGTCCAAATTGGTCTGATTATCGTAGTGTATAATAATTTTTTGTAGTGAATGGGAAGTTTAGAGCGTTTGTCAAGTAAGTGTTGTACCAATCGGAATCTACGAGCAGTTTCTTGTCCTTTCAGTCTTGTGTGTGGATTCCAAGTAAGTCTCTTGTCAAGATGGAGTCCTGAGTATCGAATCTGTTCAACAGGCGTTAGTGGTGTATTTAGAAAGGATAATGTAGGACAGGAGATTGCATTTAACTTGATTTATGTATCACTCACGTAATCCAATCTAATAATCTATGTGTTGTTTTTAGAGGGATTGGAAAAAAACAACGTTAATTCATTCTTAAACCAATGACAATAACTTTACCATCATTTGTTTAATGTAAAGTAATAATAATCTCGAAATTAATATACAAAACGTCACAAGTAAAAATGAACGAGTGTAGATAAAGTAATTTTAAAACATCTGACAAAAACATTTAGTGCATCATTGATGCATTGTGACCGCAACAGAAGTGTGTTTATTGTGATTTAGCACTGCCGCTCCCAAATTATCCATCACAGATACCTGCCACAAACCAGTTTGCCACAAGCAGTCTAGACCCGCGGGTTTTACCGTTATCTGACGAAAAATTCCTGACCCTCCAAAAATATTCAGTTGTATATGGCCAGTTAATCGATTAGTACAGTTATAAATCGAACTTTTTCTCCAATCCAACGAAAAATGTTCCAAAATATTTATATGTACCATATAACAAGACCCTCCTTAGTCGATTCCTTGGAAAATAAAATAAATAAATGTATGATCCTACAAACAATTTAAATACTTAACATTATTATTTATAATTTACCTTACCTCAATACCACTTTGCAAACATATAATTTAAATCACTTCTAAAACTACTATTCTGCCCAGGTCAAAACATTTATATCTATGAAAACATTAAAAACATTAGATAAAATTATTTTTTGT